>NC_056728.1:156292736-156540236 GCF_019279795.1 Protopterus annectens | reverse complement strand
CCAACAAGTAGCACCCAGGAATTGGACATGTAGCCTTACCTCACCATTGCATATACCATGGCAAACATTGCAAATAGTCATGTATGTGGCGAGGATGTATGGGACAGGATTAATGTTGAAAATAAACAGATGGCCATCCAAGACAGATGATGACACATGTTGCAAACTGGTCATGCAGGCTGCCTAGTAACATGCCATAACACTGAGGGAGTTGCACAAATGTCTAGCGAGTACTGGCTGTGCAGTACCTGTGTTGGCAATTGCTCAGACTCTGCATAAGTGTGGCCCATGGATTAGGGTAATCTGATGGGGCAGTTGTATCACAGGAAACATCAGCCAGGGCTCTCTACAGGTAGCATATGCATAACAGTAAAAGTCCCCCAAAGGCATGCGTTGCAATGTGTACTGGTGTATCAAGACCAATTTGGAAGTGTACAGACAGTATCAATTAAGATACATGTGCTGCACAACCAACACCTCACCACACCTCAGGCCCACCATTCCCATCTGTACCTTGCTGATGCCAGTGTACATCTGTATGTTTGCCATTCATTAGCAGGGACTAGGCCAGTACACATGGTGTTCAGAGTTTGGGACACTGCAAAATGACACACATGTGTAGGCCATAGTTGTCAAGCATCTGCAAAAAGGCTGAGGATGGGGAGGGGGTGTCATCCTGAAACACAACAGTGCACTGAAGCACAGATCCAAAGTTCACTATGAATGGCTGTATCTGCACACAATCAAGGTCATGAATTGTGACAGACATAACCCTGACTCCACAGCAATAGTGACGGCACTGTGTGACCTCCAAGGGCTGTGCACATGAGTTGACCTTGCAATCATGCAGAGTTGTGGGGACATTTGCAGGACAGAGTGACCAAATACTGGCAAATGAGATGGCCCACGCTAGTATACCCATTCCAGGAATAGTGACTGCTGTAGTATACATAACAGTTGGTGCAACAAACCATCATGATAAGGGTGTGCACACATATGCACACACAAATTGTATGCATCTCAGTCATCATCTGCACAACTAACACATTTGTCTGATACTGCATTTGATTTTACAGGTCATATGTCACATATCAGGTTCGTGTAATGTTAACATATGCAGTAATGTGGCCCCATGGCATATCAGGGAAGAGGGTGCCATATCAATAAGGGTGGGTACATTCCCACAGCCACGGTAAGGTTTGAAGGTTGTCATTGTAATTGTATTTTATTGGTCATACATGCACTGCTGATGATGAGATCTGTAAATCAGACTTCAGACACTCACAAATGACATCTGTCCACATACCATCCCAGGTATGTGTCGGACAAACACATAGGGGCTGTGAGCAGCAGAGCAAACATAACTGACACACATATACACATTCAGCAATGGTGTGTACACCTGTGAGGTATGGTGCACAGTACATGCCAGGGTGCTGAACAGGTGCACAGCAATACTGTGTACATGGGTGCAGTGTGTTCCAGGGGAAGGGGCATCACCTACTAACACAACCCATGCATCACAGAGATGTATAATGTTGGTAACAGGGATTGACTATAGCTGCACTGCATGCTGTTGAGTGTCATATGTCATGCATGTTGACAGATGGGTAATGAGAGGTCTGTGTGTAATATCTTTGTGTAACCTCATCTGTAAGTGTGTGTGTGTGTGTGGGGGGAGGTTTGTCTGTAAGTGCTATCTGGTGGAGTGGAGGGGGGTTGATGTATGTAGAATGTGTGTGTGTGTGTTTGTGTGTATGTTGTCCATGTATACATGTGTGAGTGTGGGGTTGTTCATACCTCTCAACTTCCCTTAGAAATCGTGCAGTAGATGGACATGGGCAGACACCTTAGACACCAGGAATACTTTTCTGAAATGTAATCATGTGAAAGCTGATAGAATAATAAAGTCTGCAGCATGAAAGATGCATTGGAGGGAAAACTAGACACCAGGGATACTTTTTTAATTGCAATCAGCAGAAAGGTGAAATAATACTTAAGTGTGCAGCACTAAAGATGCATTGGGGAATTACTAGACAACACCAGAGAGTGTTTCCAAATATTACTGTAGTCCACATAAAATGTTAATAGAGCAATAGCTCTTGCACCTACTGAACAATAGTTAAGTATGAAACTCCAGTGTGTGACATTATTGATTGACTGTAGTAGCCCATATCATATGGAGGCCATGCTCAAGATGTCTGGACAAAACCAGGGTCAACACTTGATGACATCAGGGAGTCTTTGAAAAAATGACTCCAATCAAGTTAAAGAGTTAATGGAATAACAGGTCATGTTTTGTGATCACTTTTTTGAGCAATTAGAAGAATGATATGTTAATGATTGGTATTATTGACTGTAATTATTCAAGACTGATGCAGGATGGAGAAAATATGAGAAAAAACTAGGGACATTCTGTAAACTCAGGGACAGGTAAGTAGTATGGTGGAATGTCAGTGTGTGTGTGTGTGTGTGTGTGTGTGTGTGTGTGTGTGTGTGTGTGTGTGTGTGTGTGTGTGTGCGCGTGTGTGTGTGTGTACTGTTAAGCAATGACGTACAGGTCTTAAAGTGCGTTTCTTGTTTTCCCCTCACAGGTGGCGAGGTGGGTCAGGGTCCCTCCTGCAGGCATTCAGATGTTGGTGTCCATACAGACACTGAAAATTATGATAGGTGTGTTGAGGCACAGGCAGGGTTGTCAGGGGCTGAAGTTGCTCCATCATTTTACATCCCACTGTTATCCACCCCATCCCCGCACACAGTCACATTGCCTATACATACCCCAGCACCAGTGGCCATAGTTGAGGGAAAGTTGGTGTTTGGTGGCATGGGACAGGTCAGTGTGATATCTATGGCACATGTGTCTGGACAGAGCAGACATAGCCAGATGTCCGGTGGGGTACCACATAGGCAGCTGTACAGGGGTGCTCATCAGAGGGCTGCTGGTCATCATGCCCATGGCAGAAGTGCCACATCTGGTGCCACCAGACACATGTTTCAGGCTGTCATGGAGGTGCAAGCACGTATGGAACAGTACACCAGACAGGCTCTGAGGCTGCAGAGGGCTGCTCATTCAGGTGTTACTGACAACATCCATGATCTTGCAGGTGCCCTTCATTATTTTTCAGAGCTCATGGATAGACAGTTGGGTGAGATGGTGGAAATCCTCAACCGTGGAATGTCTGTGCTCGAGTATATGGTTGGAGTGGTGTGACGGCTACTTGGACATAGGCCAGCAACACCAACAGATGGTGGTTGACGTGGATGTGCCAGAACACAGACCCACTCCCGTAGTGGCAGTACCAGCTCCAGCACTGCAGGGTCCACACCACAGCAGGCCACATGCATGTGGCCCTGGCCGGTCCCAAGCAGGACCCGGATCCAGTTGACATATGTCATCATCAGGGGAGAGTACCATATCGTGGCTTGTACCTGGTGGTGCCTGTGGAACCCCTGCCAGGCACAGTTCTCATGTCCGTGACCAGAGACGGTGAACTGCACACCCTGCCAGGTATGCTCTGCAGCTGTCCAACAAACTCCTGTGTAGGGCAACCACATGGCAGAGCTGTGTGCATGCATACACACACACATTACCAATATAACTAGGTCAACCCCATATCTACACACACCACATCACAACAGCCCAATTAATAATTAAACCCCCTTACTCACACAGATGGTGTCAAAAGTATGGCTCAGCCTAGGTCTCTGGCAAACCAACAACACACCCTGTGTATATGATGATACCTGTGCCACATCCCTGTCATCTATATCATCGATGCAGGGACAGGCTACTATGGTTCTGATGCACATGGTGACTGTACTACGGTGTACCAATGTAATGCTGTGTAACATGTTTTCAGCAGTAAAGTTTAATGCTTACATGTCAGAAAGTGAAGCTGTCCAGCCATGATGCATTATAGCTGTTATTAACACTGAGTGATTGTGGTCTCCATAATGTATTCCGTTTGTGTTGTAGGTGTCCATGTGTCAGCAGGATGATGGTCTGCTGTTGTATAATACAAGGTGTATGGCACTGTGGTGATACCTTGGCTGTGCCATAGCCTGGGTATAGGTGAACACATGTCACAAGTCTATATATTTTGTCATTGGTAAGTCTGTATAACAGTTACTGCATGTGCCACATGGCTGATAGGTCTGGGGGTGTATACAGGTGAGTGCATGGTGGCTGATGTCAGCAGCCCTTCCACAGTGGACAATGGTAAGTGTACTGGGTGGTACACACCACATGTTTATGTATAATACACACAGAGGCTTTAGTGTTGATGCAATACACAGAGAATACTGTACACATGGATGTATGTACCTGTGCAAGGAACCCATTTTAGCCTATGTAATTCCGCCAAGACAGAATAGGCACAACAACACATTGGGAAATAAGCAGTCTGCTAGTTTAATGTCATTGATGATGGCACTGGTAGGGTATATGTCCCCTTCCCCAATGTAGTGCAATCCTCAACTCAGTAAATATAGGTGGCTGGTGTGGGTGGCACAGCCCTACCCTTTGGAGGGTGTGAGGCACTGTAGAACCACAGATAGTGTAATAAACAACTACTTTACCTGTTAACATGAACTGTACAGTATTACAACCAGCTAAGCGGGGGGGGGATACATTCAACAGTAACTGCAATGATGGTGGCAGTGTCCACAAGAGCCACACCCAGCTATATATACCAAGCCCAGTATTGTTGTACACCTATACAGTGGGGAAGAGGGTATTTACACATCTACCACTAGTTGTGATGGAATGTATTTCCACAGGATGATACCTGTGAAATGTTAGCATTTGCCAGGCAGTTCTCTCTCTGACAGATGACCTCCTGGGACATGTATATTCTGTAAACAGAAGATTCCTTTACATACACATGCACTCTTACTTGGCAACACTGGGAATAGAACCCCTGCCTAGGTATGTAGTGCTACTGATGTGTGAGGCCTTAATTGCACACACCACACAGCTTTTAGGATGAGGTGTGTTCCAGGTTACATTTTACGTGAAGAAAATCCCCAGGCCTGTACAGTATGGTAATGGGGGATGTACTGGTTGTTTATGGACAATACATAGTGTGACATGCTGCCATATGCACATTGACAAACACATAACAGTCATACACACATCTAAGAGACCTGGGCTTATCAGTGCTAACTACCTGGTCAGTGTGTCAATTCTGTTACAGATAAGTTGCACACAGCACATTCATAACTGGGCTGGATAGTGTTATCAGTTGCCTGTATGGTTGATGGTGACAGTGGTCCCCATACAGTGGAACATGGGACATGTACTGGGGGTACCATGGTGTAAAGACAGTATAGACAGCACTCACACCCCACACTGGATATTGTACGCACTGAAACCCATAATAATACTCTGACATACCCACCATCACACATTGACCAGGACTTCAATACAACCCCTTGTCTATCCCAAGAGTGCTACTACAGTGATATGCATCTAATGCACATGCCACAGGGATAGTAGGGTGATGCATTGTCATGGCTGTCCTACAATCAGCAACATCACTATCCCTAATACTGTGTGGCAAGGTGTACTCCATTAGGAGAATGTGGCCTCAGAATGTTGTATCCTACAAATATACACACATGCATACATACACACACTTGCCAGAACTCAGAGGGTATCCCATGCCTATCAACCCATTTGTAAAACAGTGTTTTGCTGGTACTGCAGGCCCCAGGTAGCCCTTAGGGTGAAGAGTGTAACAAGGTACATGTAATGTCTGGTACAGCAACAGCCAGATCTAACTATGGCAATGGGGTGTGTGGTGGGTGTGAAGTCCCTCAGAGTATTATCAAATACTAGGTCACAAACATGCAGACACTGTTATTGTCAGTAATGTACATGTACACATTTGTCAGTACTGAGGTCCATCGGTGCAGGTGTTCATAGGTGTGTACCAGGCTATTGTCCATGGAGAGATGGGAAGTGTAGGGTATGTGTGTACAGTGGTGCCATGCCAACTGCCATGTGCCAGCAGGCCATCTATCAACAGATACCACAGGGGTGATCCTCAGGGTGAGAATTACATGCAACATCCAATCATCTGGTTGCCTCTTGCAGAGGGCCAGTGAGGTGCTCCAGTTGACATGTATGCAACGTGTATTACATAACATGGTCAGTGGATGTCTTGGAGACCTGTACCCAAGCATGTTCTGTTGACTGTGGTAGTGTAGTTGAGGTATCCATGGCATGTAGTGCATACAGGGTGTGCATTCCTAGCTGTGGCATTCATAATACAGCTGGGCAGACATGTCAGTGTCACTCAAGCATAGGTTGCCTGTATGCAGCCAAGATGGAGTCCCAACATCTGCACATCTGTACAGAGGACAGGCAGACATCAGCTAGCCAACTGGTTATGCAGTAGGATGACTGTGTTAACAGATGTCTGACACTAATAGGTATGCCATTACTACATGACAGCAGTCCTCAATGACATGTCCTATACACACAATAGTCTACAGTTAATATCCACATGTCAGATCAATATCCAGTAGCAAATACTTAATGACACACAGCTCACACACCAAGAACATGATAGTCAGGACTCAGAGTCCATCTTTGCATGCAGGGGTGTTTGGTTCCAGGACTACAATTTGCAATCTACTCTTACTTGGGAATGCACTGTCAACAGTGGTAATGTAATGATACACTGCATGCCAGTGTGACTGCATATAACCTGGGATACCACTCATGTATGAAACACATTCAAACAGAAAAGAGTGTTGTACAAGCCATATACACCCAGGTGTCCCAGACAGTAGACTCACACCACTTGCTACTGTAATGACAGCACTTAGACGCATGTTATGTACATGGAATTAAATACATGGATTAGAGATGTCATTACCCTGCTATTTTATCAAACTGGAATGTGAACACTGGTTACCAGGGCTGAGCCATGCTTATCAGGTTTTAGCATTGCTGCAATATGAATGCTAAGCAGATTTGTGCACTGGCAAGTGAAGCCTACACGGTGTAAGCACCTTTTTTGTTTAACCATATGTTAGCAGCGCTTACCGTCGCGCAAACCTGCATAAAGCTGCTCAAAACTGCCTTAACCACTCCATATCCAACAGCACTTGTTCTGCTCAGCAACAAAATAAACAGCCCTTGCAGGTCTTGAACCCAGGACCCTGTGCACTATATTCACAGCAGTTAACCACTAAGCCATCATAGCTGTGAAGACAGCTGTTGTTTTTTCCAATATATCTGTCAGTATACATACTGAATAGTATTGAACAACTGGTATGACTTCTACAATTGTATAGTACTTGTTAGTGACATTACTGTTGAATCACATATGTTGTTATATCTAAATATACACATATCAGATAAATACGGTGTGATACATCTGGGAAGGTATATACAACAGCCATGTTTACACATAACAAGGATATGGATATATATATATATATATATATATATATATATATATATATATATATATATATATATATATATATATATACATATGTAGATATATGTGTACATGTACATACACATATATATTCATATATATGTATTTCTATACATCTCTATATTGCATTATATATATGGTAATATATAGATGTATCTGTATATATATATATATATATATATATATATATATATATATATATATATATATATATATTCATAGGTTCATAGGTAGGTACTAGGCTATTGGCCCTAGTGCCTATATAAGTCTAGCCAAAAAGGTACCATGGCTTTCGCCACCCAAGAAAATGATTTTCCTGTGCTCCTGTCGAGCAGAGCCACAGAGGTGATCCCCGGGGTAAATTTCCTATTTCCCATCCAATAATCAATATTTTTCTTGAAGAGTGCTAATGAGGAGCTTTGTTTGATACAGATAGGTAGTTTGTTCCAGAGTATGTGAAGTCTCTTCGACAGGAATCTATCCCTCCAGCATATTCTGTTTATTGTGACAAGGTATAGGTCCCTAGAGCATGTAGCTCGGAGGGATTGGGATTTCTTTAAGTGGAGCATGTTCAACAGCTCTGGGTTTGACATAGCTTTGTATGCTAGGCAGAGATCGCCTCTGAGTAGACGATATGCGACGGAGTAAAGCTGGAGTTTTTTGAGATGGTCTACATAGGACATCTGTTTGAGGCTGGTAATCATCTTTGTGAGGTATTTCTGCAGCCTTTCCAGTTGTTGTAGATGACTTGTGAGGTACATACCAAAAGGAGCATTGCACTCTATAATGGGTCT
Organism: Protopterus annectens; assembly: GCF_019279795.1. Taxonomy (NCBI): domain Eukaryota; kingdom Metazoa; phylum Chordata; order Ceratodontiformes; family Protopteridae; genus Protopterus; species Protopterus annectens. The sequence goes on along the minus strand of NC_056728.1, from coordinate 156,531,988 downwards.
AATGAGTGATGAGTAGAGGGGAACAATGACCTCTTTTTTCCTGGATAAGAAACCATTTCTGATGAGATGTGCCACATAGAAGGATTTCCTGACTACTGTAGCGATGTGATTATCAAAGGAGAGACTACTGTTCACCTGTGCCCCAAGGTCTCATCACACTTTCAGTGTTAAGTAGACTACAACCTATGTGGTAGCTCATGGGCACAGAGTTTTTACTAAAGGGGATGACAATGCACTTTTTGGCATTGAGCTTGAGGTCATGGCTTTGACACCAAGCATCTGTCTCAATGAGACCCTTTTGTGGGATGTCCACATCATTAGGAGTTTCGATTATGGCTCCTAGTTTGCAGTCATCTGCGAACTTCATTAGCCAAAGACCTTCTCTGTTAGCCTGTACTTCAGAAAAGTAGATACCAAACAGGAGAGGACCCAGGACTGAACCCTGTGGTATTCCACTTGTCACTGGTCTGAAGTTGGATTTGGAGTCTGCTACTTTCACAGTGTGGGTTCTGTTAGTGAGCCAGTTGGCAACCCATCTTGTGACATAGGGATTTATACCTAGTTTAGTGAGTTTATCTATAATTCCAGAGTGGGGGATGGTGTCAAAAGCCTTGGCAAGATCTAGATAGGCTGTGTGAACCACCTTACCCTCATCTACGGCTTTGGTAACTGCTTCAAAGTAGTCTATCAGGTTTAGGAGACATGATCTGCCTTTTACAAAACCGAACTGGGTGGGGTCCAGAGTTTGGAGATTACCAATGTCTTTGTTTATAAGTTCCATGATGATACATTCCATGGTCTTGCTGAAAAGGCTCATTAGACTAATGGGGCAGTAGTTCCTGGGGTCCGTGGTGGCTCCCCCCTTTGTGGAGTGGGATAAGTGTCGCTGTGTGCCATTCAGTGGGCACAAAGCCTGAGGTGAGGCTATGATTGAACATGGTGCTTAGGTGGGGTGCCAGTTCATTCTGTAGTTCATGTAGAATGCAGCCTGGGATGTTGTCAGGTGCCATGGATGCTGTGTTCTTGGCTTTGGAGAGTGTGTTTTTTACATGTGCAGCCATGATTACAGGAACTTTGTATTCTTCTGGTATAGAGATGGGCCTTTTAGGGGTGAAAGGGTGGTAAAGTTAGCACTGAACCTATCTGCCAGGATGTTGGCAATATCAGTGGTTCTGTATATTTAATGCTATTGTGCTGTAACTCAGAGCAGATCTGAGTGTTGCCATTGAGATTCTTGACATAGCTATAGAATGCTTTGTGGTTGTCTTTAGAATCAGTGGTAATTTTTTTTTGTAACTAGCTTTGGAGGATTTTATGAGGGATCTCAGCTTCTTATTGAGGCTGACCAGTGAGTTCCTCCAATCATGGGATTTTATTCTTTTTTTGCAATCGTTTTTTTCTTCTGTTGTAGAGTTTTTTATGGCAGCGAACCACCAGATTGGCTTCCTTTTTTTGCAGGATAGCATCTTGGTTCTGTTAGGGATAGCATGATCCATGCACTCGTGTAAGTGCTTATAAAGTGCATTTGTGAAGGATTCAGCAGTCGTACCTCTATTGTCTATCTGCATGGGTGTCGTAAAGTTTGCCACTTCTGTCTTAAGAAGCGTGAAGTTGGCTTTGGAGAAATTTTTTACTGTGGTTTCCCTAATGGGAGGAGGGGCGGGATGTGGATTTCTAGGGTGATTAGCTTGTGGTCAGATCTGGCCAATGAGGAATTGACCTCTGGTGTGGAACACCGGTCACCCATATTGGTAATGACCAGGTCTAGGATATTGCTGCCCCTGGTGGGGGTGTGGATAAGTTGATCCAAGGCATTGGAATTTATGAATTCCAGAAAACGTTGAGCAAAAGAGTTGGTACATGAGTAGTTTTCCCAGTTAATGGTGGATTAGTTGAAATCACCTATTATGAGGGTGTTGGGTTGTACCCTAATATTTTCCAGTGTATCAAGAAATGAAGAATGGAATCCTGGGGCATGGTGGGGGATCTGTACCAAGTTACAATTTAGATTGCGGTCTTGCCCAGAGTTAGTTGCACTTGGATAATCTCGGATGCATTATGCTGAGCAACTAGCCTGGATGTGTGGATATCCATAATGAATATGAACATGCCTCCACCTTTAGTGTTTCAGTCCAGGTTAGGTGGCCGAAAGGTGTGGTATGACTTATAGGCTGGTAATGCAGGGGTCCCCTCTGGAGCCTTGAACCAGGTCTCTATCACTGCACAGATGTCGATGTTCTCCATTTTAAGGAGTTCCTCGAGTGAATGCATTTTGAGATTTAGACTTCTAGCATTGAGTAGCATTAACCTCAGATTTTGCTTGCCTGTACCTGTTACGGTGGTGAATTTGTCATTTGAACCTTGCCTAAAAAAGGCACTATAGGGGTAGCAAGAGCCTTAGCCAGTATCCAGAATCCCAAGGGCGACAGGTGCAGGCCATCTCTGGCAAAGCATTGTGGTCTGTTGATCATGTCATCTCAGGCAGACAGATACTGGATCCTCTTAGAATGACACCAGAAGCTTAGATAATTGTTGAAGGCAATCCTTTTGTCCTTGTACTGTGGTATCATTCTGGGTAATGGCAGGATGCTACTCAGGGCTAGGGTCTTACCTGCCTGGGGTACAAGTTCGGAGAGCTCCTCCATGTCTCTTTTCATGTAGTCCAGGAAGGTACATCTCAGGTCATTCACACCAACATGGACAATGACAGAGTCATATTTCTACTTGTTGTGGAGTGACCTGAGTGCGTGCGTTATGGGGCGAATCCTGGCACCCGACAGGCAGCTGACAGTAACTTTCTCCTTGTCTAGCCTGGTGAGTGGAACATCAGTGTGCCTGACTATAGAGTCACCTATGGCTAGAGTGTTGGGTACATTGTTATGCCTTATGGGCTGTGTTTGAGTGGCATACTGAGTTTGTGGGCTATGTGTCATTTGGGTTATGTTGGGGGGGTGGAGGTTGCTTGCGTTTCTCCTTTGGAGGTCTCTGTTGCTTGAGCCTCCGCAAATGTAGGTGTGTGTTTTGTGTTTCTATGAGTCTGTTTTGGTGGTGTAGGTTTTGAGGGACTACGTGATGAGTATGGTGTGGTGCAAGTGTTTACCTTCTCTTCTTGACTGTCTAGTCCAGTCTTGGGTGAAGAGAACTTTGCTTCCAGTTTGGCTATATAACTGCATCTCTCACAGGTTATAGTGTTGGGTGGTAGGAGGAGAGGGTTGTCTGTGTACATGAGGCAATTGCTGCATTGCCCCAAGATGCCCAGATTCATCAGGTAGATGGGAGAAAACATCAGGAGCTGACCCTTAGACATGCCTGGATAGGTGCTTATTTATTAAGTACTAAACACTATTTTCCTCTAGACAAGTGAGGAAAGTTGAGTGCTGTAGTAATTTGTAGCTTATTTAGTGCTTACAATGAGTTCTGAACAAGTGCTGAGCTCAAAGAAACATATTTGAGTGTTAAAACTAAAAAACTGGCTAGTTCTAAGGAAAAATTTGAAGAGCAGACTCTATGGTGCCGGGAATAGCTTAACCTTAGCTAAGCAGCGATGCATAAAGTGTTTTTTTTTAATATAACAGTAGCAAATGAGGAAACTGATTTAAACAAATTAACCAGTAAAAAGCTAAAAACTGAGCCATGTTCCAGCAGTCTTCGATCAGACAAGTTCTAACTGCACACTCCTGCCACTAGGGTGCAGGGTAACTTTCTCCTTAAAAAGATGGTCTGGATTGTTTTCAAGTTATACAACCAAAGACAGATTTAGCAGGTCTGAATTTAGTCTATGCTACAGCAAACAAGGCATACCAATTTCAGAAAGAAACAGTTCAAATAAGCAGGCACAATAAGCCTTTAACCAGAAGCTCCCAGCTCAGAAGGGCAGAATCTACCCTCTCCTCCCACAAGAGTGCAGACCGCAAACCTTCTTAATGTAAAACAACTGGTCTGAAGCCCAAGCACTTAAATCAAAAGGCTTAGAATAACAGTTACAATTTAATCAGGCTACTACCAAGCAGTAATAAATGCAGCAGAATAAATACAATTGAGTACTTTTAAGAAGACGCAAAAGGAAAATAAAGTGCAATTTTTTTTAAGTAAGGTGCAAGGTGAGAGGAAGAAAGAGCAGAAGAAAAATTCAAGGTTAAGAACCTAAATGTGTTGGCCTTCTCAGATGTTCTCTCTGTATTAAGTAGAGTGAACACCAGACTGGGAGGGGTGTCCCAGATCAAATTTGCAGTAGGGGCGAGCAACTGCAAATCCACCAACTATAACAACACCACAAGAATAGGGTGGGGATGAGGAGAAAACAGTTTCAGGACAGATGAGAAACAGAAAACAATGCCAGAAAATATTTAAAACAATTCAGTCAGGCAAAATTAAGACAATGCAGAACTCTGAAAGGTTAAAATGCCAAGAAATATACTTATCAATCAGCGATATATTTCCAGATTGTTTGAGCCAGAACGCCAGGAGTTTCCAACAGTGTATGCAGGAATTTACAAACAGAAACTATTTTTAAATCAGCAAGCCTTGAAGCAATCAGATAGTACAAAAGCTGTTAGACCAGTTTTATAAAGTTCACCACAGGAATAGGGGGGAAGCAGTTTCAGGACAGATGAGAAACAGACAACAATATATATATATATATATATATATATATATATATATATGTATACACACACATATATGTATAACATATGTTCATAACATGTAGTGGAGTCACACCTCAGCACCGATAGTCACAACCTCTTAGTGCAAGGGGATGTCATGTAAGTATTGTAGGTGTAAATGTAGACTGTTGCTACTGTAACAGGGGTTGTCTTAACAGAAATGTGTGTGAAGTATCATCAGGTATTGACATGTACTCCATCAGCTACTGACAGATATCATAAAATCATCATAGTGCAGTACCACAGATATCACAGTAATGATCCTGTGGAATATAGCAGAGATATGACCAATAAATGTGGACAGTCTGACACACTCTGGTCAGTCTAGAGGTATACACAGAACCCCTTAGTGCAAGACGTGTGGACCAAGCCTGACAAAGTGGATCTTTACAGCCATGTAAATGGGGATATCACAAAAATACTGGAATAGATAAGCTCACGCAGTTTATGCATTCACACACTCCTGTCTGTCCTGACAGATAATAACCGGGGGAGCAGAGGTCACAAGCCCACATACTACCCACTAGTTAGTGACATACATCTGTACAGCATCCCACTGCTTTGTCAGAGATACACAACAGTTATGGTGGCCCGGCAACAGTACATCTGACAAATATCTGGACATAACATCAAACTGGATAAGTACACTGAGCTGCTAGGCATGTCACAAAGCACTGTGCAAACTACAGGCAGACTGACACAACACTGGCCTACATTTCTTATGGGGGAATACACATGTACCTGCAAATATAGCAGGCTCTACAGGCATGTAACAGCATGGAATAACAGACACCTGTGTGAAAGCACATACCCACAACCAATCTGAACACAGCCACAGTCACATATGGTAAGTGTAATTTAGACTGTGTGAACAACACCATCCTCATATGTGCCACTGACACACTAAACCTACATATACTGGGCCAATACACAGTGTATTCCGATGCCTGACTGTAGTATGGGACATGTGTTGGTTTGGGCCTACAAACATGTACACCGATAGGGTACCATACACTGGAGCAACATGCAACATCAGATATAACAGGACCAAGAACAATGACATCTACTACAGTCTGTACACAGGCCAAGGTACATATTCGCAATACACACTCTGTCGACAATCACCATAAGTACACAGACCTCACTACAGTACACACTACAACAGAATGTCCAGGTTTTGTCCTCAAATATAAGCCCTACTATACATAACATGTCTAGCATTCTGATATCTCACTGTTTTTTTATCAGGTATGATGTCAGTAAATAATGGTGTACTGAACATATGCACCTCTTACTGCATGACATATGTACAAAGGTTGACAGAATTGTGGCTGGAGGCACAAACACAGGGCCAATATTGACATGTTGCTGTGATAAACTCATACATTTACTGGTGTAACAGGGTTTGTTGTGACATATGTCTTCTGAGGGATATGAAGTCAGTAACTCACATGGCTGTCACCATGTACTAACTGCAATCCTCAGAATATGCTACTGCATTCCTAAAGAGAGGACATGTGTGAGTAACACAACAAATGTAAGACTCTAAACACTGGCCAATCTATAGATAGCCCTACAGGTGAGAGTTTCCTAAACCACATAACACTGTCATGACAGGTATTAAATCATATAGACCAGCCATATCCACATAAACCCTGTTAAACCAGCATTACTTCAAATGTAGAAGATCAAGACTTACATTCTGTCCTCATGTCTGGAACATCCCCCTCCTGTTTGTTAGCCTGTTTCCACAGTGTATGTTGTAAGAGGTATATCCCACTACCCTCTGCGATGCTGTTTGCTAAACACCGACATGAAGTCATGCTCACAGTGAATGAAAAGGGCCAACACCCACATGATGTTCCTAGTTATAGGAGTGTGTTTCCATGCAATGGGCTATGGGAATGTTAACACAGCTGTTCCACATGCGATCAGCTAGTGGGGGACTGCAATTTGTGCACAGTCCATCAGCTGATCATGAGCATCACTTACAAAACACAAGCTGCTACTTAAGCAATGCAGGTGTACTTCTTCACATCCACCAGAGGGGGAGTGAGTGAGACAGATAGAGACAAAGTAAGACAGGGAGGGGGTAGGAGAGTAAAAACTAAGCTTGCTTGTGTCACAAACTTACCAGTACATGGTTTCAAACCCCTGCCTGACTATGTATTGCTATTACATTTTTATGCAGTTATTACATGCACCACATAGCTTACATGTTGGAGAGCTCTCCAAAGGTATCTTTGAAGGTGAGTGACATCAGCAACAGTGATAAAGGAGGGATAAGGTAAGTGTAGTACATGTGCCTGTTCACAAAAGCAGGTGTCAAGGAAGACACAACCTCACTCTCTCAGGAACTCACACACATTATCACAGTTGGCAGGGTCAGGATTAGAATTCCTAACTAACTAGTTTGCTACACTGCAGTATTATGCAGGTATCACATGCACCTCCGAGGTTATCATGCTGATATATGGGCAAAGGGTATATCAAGGTGACTGACATCAGAAGGCATGCTACAGTAGGGCAATGGGAGGTGTAGTGAGTGTGTTTGTGTATGAGACATGGGTGGAGAGTGTTCTCTGAGTAATACAAGGGTTGAATATATTGTTCCCCAATCCATAATGTCATATGTAGGGGTATGGATTGTCTACACCAGCCTCTCTGCTGTTTGACATCTGTTGTCCTTGTAAGGTGGACATTATGACATATAGTAGGTCCTCAATATAAGAAATTTGCAAAACCCACCCACAATGAGTCCTGTTATTACACAATCACAGCTATCTCCACACAGGATACTGATGACAAATGCACACACACTTGACAGTACTGAGATTCAAACCCTTAGTATGCATTGCTACTACAGTGTACTGCATTTATCACACACACCACAGAGCTTATAGGGTAGTCTTTCCCCAAAGGTGTATTTCAAGGTGAATGACATCAGCAGGCTTGCCAAAGAATGGCAATAGAAAGTGTAGTGACTGTGAATGGCCTCAAAAGCATTGATGCCTACACACACAAACAAACACACAACACACAGAGTCTCACAGTTGCCATGTATGAGATTAGAACTCCTATCTAACTAGTACATCACACTATAGAATTATGCAGTTACAGCACATGCCATTGAGCTTATAGGGCTAGCCCTTCCCCAAAGGTGTATTTCAAAGTGAATGACATCACAGGCTTGCCAAAGTAGGGCAATGGAAAGTGTAGTGACTGTGAATGGCCTCAAAAGCATTGAACCCTACACACACACACACACACACACACACACACACACACACACACACACACACACACACACACACACACACAAACACAGTCTCATAGTTGTCATATTGGGGATTAGAACTCCTACCTTAGTACATTACACTGTAGCATTACACAGTCATAGCACACACCACAGAGCTTACAGGGTTAGCCCTTCCCCAAAGGTGTATTTCAAAATGAATGACATCAGCAAGCTTGCCAAAGTAGGGCAATGGAAAGTGTAGTGACTGTGAATGGCCTCAAATGCATTGATCCCTACACACAAAGTATCACAGTTGCCATGTCTGGGATTAGAATTACTACCTAACTAGTACATCACACTATAGCATTACGCAGTTATAGCAAGCGCTACAAAGCTTATAGGGCTAGCCCTTCCCCAAAGGTGTATTTCAAGGTGAATGACATCAGCAGGCTTGCCAAAGTAGGGCAATGGAAAGTGTAGTGACTGTGAATGGCCTCAAAAGCATTGAACCCTACACACACACACACACACACACACACACACACACACACACACACACACACACACACACACACACACACACACACACAGTCTCATAGTTGTCATATCGGGGATTAGAACTCCTACCTAACTAGTACATTACACTGTAGCATTACGCAGTCATAGCACACACCACAGAGCTTACAGGGTTAGCCCTTCCCCAAAGGTGTATTTCAAAGTGAATGACATCAGCAAGCTTGCCAAAGTAGGGCAATGGAAAGTGTATGGCCTCAAATGCATTGATCCCTACACACAAAGTATCACAGTTGCCATGTCTGGGATTAGAATTCCTACCTAACTAGTACATCACACTATAGCATTACGCAGTTATAGCACGCGGTATGAAGCTTATAGGGCTATCCCTTCCCCAAAGGTGTATTTCAAGGTGAATGACATCAGCAGGCTTGCCAAAGTAGGGCAATGGAAAGTGTAGTGACTGTGAATGGCCTCAAAAGCATTGATCCCTACACACACACAAAGTCTCACAATTGCCATGTCTGGGATTCAAACTCCTACCTAACTAGTGCATCATACTATAGCATTATGCAGTTATAGCACATGCCACGGAGCTTATAGGGGTAGCCCTTCCCCAAAGGTGTATTTCAAGGTGAATGACATCAGTAGGCTTGCCAAAGTAGGGCAATGGAAAGTGTAGTGACTGTGAATAGTCTCAAAGGCATTGATCCCTACACACACACAGTTTTACAGTTGCCATGTCTGGGATTAGAACTCCTACTGAGCTAGTACATCACACTATAGCATTATGCAGTTATAGCATGGACCACAGAACTTATAAGGTTAGCCTTTCTCCAAAGGTGTATTTCAAGGTGAATTACATCAGCAGGCTTGCCAAAGTAGGGAAATGGAAAGTGTAGTGACTGTGAATGGCCTCAGAAGCATTGATCCCTACACACACACACAAACAAACACACAGAGTCTCACAGTTGCTACATCTGGGATTAGAGTTCCTACCTAACTAGTACATCACACTATAGCATTACACAGTTATAGCACAAACCACAGAGATTATAGGCTAACTCTTCTCCAAAGGTGTATTTCAAGGTGAATGACATCAGCAGGGTTGCCAAAGTAGGGCAATGGGGAGTGCAGTGTGTGTGAAAGGACCATAAACCATTTGTCTGGAAGCACACACACAACACTCAGTCACATACAGGTTTACATTTCACAGGAACATGTATACAACTGCTAGATGAATAATGACTTGTACAGTCATGTTACACAGTTATCACAAGCATCACAGACACTATAGTGCAGAGAGATACCAGATGTAAATGTCTACAGTGATAGACATTTGCACATCATGTGGTACTGGCCAATTGGATGTGTGGTGGGTGGGACAGGCCTCATGATGGGAAGCTCTTTGTCACTGTCTGTTAGTCTCTTCCACACATCTATGTATGTGTATTTTTGGCTTATAGTGTGTTGTCCTTGGTTATATGTGTGTATTCCTATCTGATGTGTGTGCAAAGCATAACTGGTGTGCAATGTGGAGTGTGTGCACAAACATCTGCGAATGACAGATATGTATAGTCCACTGTTGTTTCCAGGCATGGGCTTCATTTCTGTAGGTGTGGGAGCATGCCCAGTATGACCTTATGTACTGGATGTGTGAATCCATTCCATGTAGGTTGTACTCCAGTGCAGGCATTTGTGTTCCACACCTACAGCTAGCAACCTGTTTCTGCAGGATATTTGTAGATCGGTTGACAATATGGGGTCACAATGGGCAAAGGATAGTAGGATACTGTAACTAATTGTGTCTGTGCTGCTTCTGCTACATAGGTTTTGGTGTTAGCAGAGATATTCAGACATATGTACTGTTTTACACTGTGATGTTTTATGTCATCAACTACTGACAGCTATACATATTTGCTTGGAGTAATTTCCTGGGGAACACAAGATGAATGAAACTGTTCAGTATTGTGGGCTGCAGCCTACATATTCTTGCACAATCATGCCATTCTGGAGGAAGAGCTGCAGACACTTGCTGATGGGTCTGTGTAAATGGTTCAGCACCTTGGTACTGTGGTGGCTGAGGATCCCATGCTTGTACATCCATCGACGTGACAGTATGGCTATATCCTGCTGTGGCCATACCTCACAGCTGTACAGATTCACACAAGTTACCCAGAGGCAGGGCTCATATTTCTGGTCATTACCCCTTCACATTGTGGTTTACGAGCAGGTTTGTAGCCACCCATTCCTGTGTTTGCAGGCAGGGATAGTATGTGCACATATCTGAGTTTCAGACTTCACACACTCCATGGCATCCATGCTTCTACCCCCCCCCGCCGTTATTCTATCATCTTCCGAACATTATGCAAACATTATCTGATAAGTATCCCTATAGTTGTCACTTCATCCCAGCAGTATTTAGGGGTTGGTCTACAGTTCATGCAGTAGGACATGGTGGACATGCTACTGGGATTTGTCGACATGGCCTTGCATTTGTGTTCTGTGGACTGTGTTATGTTGTTATTTGGGAGTCCATGTGGTAACATACATTGGCAGTACGGGTGAGACACAGGCCTTTGACAGAGGACTGTAGGGCATTTGGTAGTGATGCAGGCCATCTTTAGCAGGCCGGTGCATTGTGTCACTCCTACAGTCCCAGGCTGCAAGCCACTATATTCCCCTGGGGTGACAGGGTAGGTGTGCAAGGTGTTAATGTCAATAGTTTCTGTTCTTATTGATCCATTGGTGTGGATGCTGGCAGGGTGCTGCTTACAGCTAGGGACACACCTGCATGGGACACCTCTTCAGCATGCTGCATTCTGTGGCTAATCCCATGCAGAGGTGGGGATCATATTGTACTCATTCCCAACAGCAGGGATAAGACCTGTGAGGTACCTGTGGCTGATGGTGGGGTGAGCTGGGTGCATGTGTGCTATGGAAGCTACTTGTAGCTGACTCACAAATATACATGGGGCATTCCACTTATGCTGGCTTGTGCAGGGACATCAGCAGTTTCTTAGTACTTCATACCTGTGACTTTTGTGGTCTGCCAGTATTTGGCCAGACTACATCAGTATTCCATACTACACAGCCAACTAATGTGCTGCTAACCTGTATGTACAATTCCAAAGGTGTGTCCATTTGACAGTAACATTTTATACACTCCCTGTCTCAGGTACTTCCACCTGTGTACTGTTTGTATGTCTGGGCCCACATTCATGACATGTCCATCTTTCAGATGGTGACAGATATTACATCCGAACAATTAGTATGGATTACTGCTGGATTGTGTCTTGCTGGGATGCATTGTGTTTGGCACTGCAGTTGTGAGAACGTGGCCCTGTCATCAACAGTACTGGCCATTGGCCACCAGGACACAATCCTCCATGCCTACATGTTGACCACTTTCACACAATATACAACATACAACAACCTAACACACAGAGCACTGCAAATTGTACACATGCTACAATCTATCCTGCTACTTTGGCCAGCTCAGGTAATCTGCTCTCCACTGTTATTATACCTACATGTACATGTTACTATATTTCTACATAGGATTGCGGGGGGGAGGGGTGGCAACCCTGACAACTGTAAACATTTGCTATGACTGTACTGGTATTTCAGGTACCCCATTTCATTCTGTATTCTAACCTATCATGCAGACTAGAAGCATATCAGTGTACTACAGTTCTTTTTATTGACCTACATTTCAGTTTCAGACTTCTTACCCTTCAGAACTAACATCCCACTGCCTGACCTGTTGTAGTCTATCTGTGTAGGACTGGAGGGGGGCTGTTCTTCATAGCCATCAATCAGAGGCCTTGTCACAGCCTTTCTTTGTGTTTGTGAACACCTGTCCTGCTGGTTGACACTGTTGATGGATATGTGAACCTCCTATGGACACACATTTGGCCCACCACATGTCCTGCAGTGGGTTTTGTCACCTTGTCTAGTACTGTCAACTATGTTGACATCAGTATTTGTTAAGGATTTCATGCTGCCGATATAGGTGTCTTCTATCTGCTGCCATCCCATTCAGCCACCCGATTCCCTAACATGCTCACATCCATACCATAGATACAGGTAGCAGAACATACTACTACATTCAGCAGTTGATAGTGAGCGTGACTTACCTTATGGCTGTGCGAGTATTGAGGATGGTGCTGGAGGGCTGACTATGTTGGATGCACATAGTACACTCCCTATACATGGTTAAGCACAGGTAATGTCATGTTTGGCATCCCTTTTACTGTATGTGTGAGTTGGAGTGAGGTGTCATTCTCTGGGTTCCTACTGTGTCAGTGTATGTGCTATGCATTGCCTCTTTGCCAGGGCCTGGGCATACTGGGCATGCCTCCTTCTGCCTACTGGGGTAGGCTCAGGTTGTTGCTCCTCCGAGTCACTCTGTGCCTGTGTTGGCCTTGGCAATGGTGGGGGGCTGTGTGGCCCTGCCCCATGCTGTTCCTGCTGCAGCTGTTTCCGCAGGATCATATTGTGCAGCATGGCACATACAATGACAATTTGGGTACATGTAGCTGGTGAGTACTGCAAGGCTCCACCGGATATGTCCAGGCACCGGAACCGTGACTTGAGCATCCCAAACAAATGCTCTATTTTGATTCTGGTCTGTGCGTGTGCCTCATTATGGAGTTCTTGTTCGGGTGTGTGTGCATTTCTGATGGGTGTCATCAACCACGGCTCCAGTGCATAACCAGCATCCCCCACTAGGTGGCCATATGGGATGTCCCCATTAGCAAATCTCTGGTACAGCTGCATCATATGCCAGATATGGGAGTCGTGATAGCTTCCAGGGCTGCCAGCACACCCATTCATTATAATGCCCTGGGCATTAAACACAACCTGGTAGTTGATGAAAGGGAAGCCCTTGTGGTTTATCTAGACTCTACCCTGCTTGCCGGGTGGTACTTTGATGTGTATGTGCGTGCAGTCTATGGCATCTACTACCTCAGGGTATTCTGCTATTTGGTGGAAGAGATGCATATTGCTGGTCAACGCCTCACGGGTGTTGAGGAAATATATGTGCTCACTGGCATGTGCTGACATGGCATCCAGGAACTGGTGGAGTACCCTGGATGCTGATGCCTGTGAGATCCTCATGATATCCCCAGTTGGCCTCTAGAAGGTACCTGAATCAATGTCACAATATCACCAAACAATGACTCCACAAACAAGAATGTCAGTAAGCAGTCATTTTTATTCATGCAGAGATTAGTGGAAAAGGGAACATCCAAGCTGAGGCTAATTTCAGTAATAAACTGGTTTCAGAATTAATGTGCCATAAGTTTGTACTGTTTAACTACAATACCAACAATATCATCTTAGATATTGCAAGAATGTGTGTGAGATTTTTAAATTCAATGCCAACAATGGCTTTATCTTAGAATTTTTAGAAATGTGTGTGAACCCTCAATGATGTCATTAAAAACAGATCTTCATCAGTATTAAATTCCCATTTGTTTAAAATGTAAATACAATAAAAAAATACATAAAAGCAAAAGTGACATCATATTTAATTGTATATGACTTGTTTAAATACAATATCAGCAATGACATCATAGTGTTTACTTGCCGGAAGTTTGAAGTGTTTAATTGTAATACCAGCAATGACATCAACTTTAGTCACTCAAAGTGTGTGTGAACCCACAATGATGTCATGAATCAAACTCATCTTCAGAGAAGATCCCACTGCTGTATTGTATTTAGACAGTTCACACACACTTATGGTTGATCAAAAATGATGTTATTGCTAGTACTATATCCAAACAGTTCAAACATATGGTACTTATGAAGTAAATATAAAGATATGCCAATAAAGTATATGCAACTGCACAATCATTGCAAACAAGTCTGTAACTGCTCTTCAAGAGAATACATTTAAATCATCAACAAATTTCTGAAAAGCAGTACTTAAAGTATGCAACAGCTTATTAGTGGCAAAAACTTCACATTCTTCATGAGACTCAAAACTGCTGGAAAAAGATTTAGCTCCTTTTCTCAAATTGTGCCACAGATGTATTTACATCCCTAGCTTGACAAGCTCAAACTCCTGTGACTGTAACTGTCAAGTAACATTTGCCTTTCACCCAATATCCTTTTTAGTTATTGTGAAATGATTACGCTGTATTAAGGCTGTTTCAGAAGCAGGATCTGAGAATGCTCTGTTGCCTTCTTAAATGAGATTATTTATTTATTTATTTAAACAAACTATAAATAAATAAATAAATAAATAATTTCTAAGAGGTACAAAGCAAAATGATGATTCAGATTAAGCTTGCCCTCTATTAGTTCTGTACGTATCTTTTGGTGGTGGTACTGATCCAGCTTTTGTCCACATCTCCTCTGGTTGTCCACTTTATTGTTATATCACTGCCCATGTAACCCAAAAGACACAGGAAGTATGTGAATGGGGCAAGCTGAATGAAGGCAACAGGGATAGTCTTATTAAAGCCAATATAAGAAGCTCCAAATCAAGTACAGTATGACCCAAAATGGACTGTGCCAATGCAATTATCAGAGTGCTGAAAGTCAGACTGTGTAAATCCATGTAGTGCACCACTTCAGGGTTAAGTATCATAACAGAGGGTAAACCCAGGATGAAATAAACCAGTAAGTGATCAGAGTGAAAAAAATGTCTGGATAAATAAGTTACAGGTGACCACACTCAGCTGAACGATGAAGTCCAGTGATTTGCACTATGGAAAAGAGAGATAACCACCACTATCTGAGCAAACAAAGCCCTTCCATAATCTGTCAATAGGGTTATCATCAACCCAGATGGTAAAATCACCCAAATGAAAATCAGCTTTGAGTTGTTGTTGAAGTCCATGAACTCTTGCAAGAAAAAAAATGTGGACCGGTGAGCCGCTGTGGTGACCCTTAACTGGGAACAGCCAAAAGACATTGCATTTATAAAATATAAAACGTCTTAACATTTTTTAAAATGCTGACACGCACACACTAAGCATACCTCTCAAGTGTACCCCATTTCGAGGAACGTTCCTCATTTGGGGTCTTAAAAAGTTCATGTTCCTCGAAGTTCCACTTTGAAAGGGCCTGTTACACATTCAATGTTAGCAATATTTTAACTGATGTATATATGGTAAATAGAGCGGAATTATATTATTTCATTAAAAGACATATTCTGCATCTGCAAGCAAAAATATCACATTTTAACCATCCTGTGAGCTTCCTAGTTGAAGCTGTTAGTAAGTCATTAGTAAGTGTTCCACATTTTGCCCATTTGTTCCACATTATGAGAGGCAGTGCTCCTCATTTTGGAGATGGAAGGTTGACAGCTATGCTTAGCCATGATTTTTACAAGCCAAATCTATGACAGTATCTTTATAGAGTAGCATAATGCGTGCACCAGTTTTCGTAAGATTTTATTATATATGGGCTAATTTCCAGATTATTGAACATTTAGGTCAGTAATGGTTGCTTTCATTATACGTTTTACTGTCAGGTTTTATAGCCATTAACACAAGCATTTTGGGTTTATAGGAAAGAGCACTACAGATGCGATCTTTGCTCTGAGAGTGTTGATGGAGAAGTACAGAGAATGTCGGAAGGAGTTGCATTGTGTTTTTGTAGACATAGAGAAAGCATATGACAGGGTGCCTAGAGAGGAGTTGTGGTATTGTATGAGGAAGTCAGGAGTGTCAGAAAAGTATGTAAGAGTGGTACAGGATATGTACGAGGGTAGTGTGACAGCGGTGAGGTCTGCGATGGGAGTGACGGATGCGTTTAAGGTGGAGGTGGGGTTACATCAAGGATCAGCTCTGAGCCATTTCTTATTTGCAATGGTGATGGACAGGTTGACAGACGAGATCAGACAGGAGTCCCCGTGGACTATGATGTTTGCAGATGACATTGTGATCTGTAGTGAGAGTAGGGAACAGGTGGAGGAGACCCTGGAGAGATGAAGATATGCTCTATATAGAAGAGGAATGAAGGTCAGCAGGACTAAGACAGAATATATGTGTCTGAATGAGAGGGAGGATAGAGGAATGGTGAGGATGCAAGGAGTAGAGGTGGCGAAGGTGGATGAGTTTAAATACTTGGGGTCAATAGTTCAGAGTAACAGTGAGTGCGGAAGAGAGGTGAAGAAGAGAGTACAGGCAGGATGGAGTGGGTGGAGAAGAGTGTCAGGAGTGATTTGTGACAGACGAGCACCTGTAAGAGTGAAAGGGAAGGTCTACAAGAGGGTAGTGAGACCAGCTATGTTATATGGGTTGGAGACAGTGGCATTGGCAAAAAGGCAGGAGTTTGAGCTGGATGTGGCAGAATTAAAGATGTTAAGATTTGCACTGGGTGTGACGAGGGTGGACAGGATTAGGAATAAGTATATTAGAGGGCCAGCCCAGGTTGGAAGGTTTGGAGACAAAGCCAGAGAGGCACGATTACGTTGGTTTGGACATGTGCTGAGGAGGGATGCTGAGTATATTGGGAAAAAGATGCTAAGGATGAAGCTACCAGGTAACAGGAAAAGAGGAAGGCCTAAGATAAGGTTTATGGATGTGGTGAGAGAGGACATGCAGGTGGTTGGTGTGACAGAGCAAGATGCAGAGGACAGGAAAAAATGGAAACAGGTGATCTGCTGTGGCGACCCCTAATGGGAACAGCCGAAAGAAGATGATGATGATTGTAATATGTTCATAGTGAAGTGATAACTTCGTATAATACAATATGAACACCTTGTCAGTAGCTTGTAACAAAATTGTATCCTGTTTGCGACCTGTTCTTGTGTTATGCCATTGCTTGCAAGATAGTGTCCCGGCTACCCTATAACCTTGAACTGGGTAACTCGAATAGAGGCAAATGAACAGCTAAAAATTTTGTGAATGAAATCACAAGTCTCACAAATTTTTTACAGTTCACTTTCCAATTTGACAGTGAGTCTATAAATTTTTTAGATGTACAACTAAATAAGGACAGAGTTAATAATAGGTATGCATCCAAGATATACAGAAAGCCCACCTATTCTAACTCCTTCCTGCACTTCCAGAGTAGTCATCCATTCCACCAGAAGAAAGCAGTTATTAAAGGGCAACTAGTGAGAGTCACTAGAATGGTCTCTACAGATACTGACTTCTACCTTGAGTGTAACAACTTAAGAAGCGTGTTCTCTAAAAGTGGCTACCCAATTATTTGAACAATTAATGGAAGAAGTCAGTAGAAAGAGGAACACAGGGCACTTTCAACCCATACTCTGGAAAAGACATAGGGAAGGACATTTAGATAATATTCCACAAAGTAGGTTTAAGGCTGATTTAAATACTGATATGAAATACAGCCTGAGTTTCCTTATGATGTTTTCAATGGATGCTCCAGAAATAAGAAATATTTTGGTTAAGAATTGGACATTCATTAGGGAAGACAATGCCACATCTAGAAGTTTAGGTGAAAGGCCACATATAATATACAAAAAAGGCCCTAATCTAAAAAATATCTTAGAAAGACTACACCTAGTGAATCATGCCCATTGGGGTAAGTGTGGAAGGTGTGGTTATTGTAAGTATATTAGTGGGGGCAAAGAGTTTAGCATCCATGACATACAATATAACATCAAAGGAAAATTTAATTGTGAAACAACTGGAATTGTCTACCTTGCAATGTGCCAACAATGTGATGGCTATTATATAGGCAAAACTGAAAGGGCTTTCAAACAAAGAGTTTATGAACATAAATATCATATTAATAAAGGAACTCCTACAAATGCATTCATAACTCTGTCGCAGACCAACACCTGAATTCCAAGTAACAGACGGCGACCCACCGTCGGCTATGTTTGAAATAAGTAGCGAGATGACCACGGCTCGGACTAGATAAAAACTTTTAATATAAGTACATCCAAATATGTATAGAAAACAAAATGAGTTAAGCGCGTTCATCTGCAAAGTGCAGACTTCATCAGAACAATTAACATTGTAACAATACGTTCATTTAAAAACTTTTTGGCGCCAAATATACGCTTCTCTAATTTAAAGTGCAAGTGCCGACATTTCAATACTGTCATTCATAAAATAGTCTAACATTATATTCAACAAATGACAATCAATTCAAATTCATACAACGTAAACAATCTATTATATAACAAATGTTATAATGAATTAAAAAAAGTATATTATATACATAAAGTTCTAAAATATTATTCTAAAATACTTATGTGTGCATATATCCAAAAGTATTAAACTGATATACTGCACTAACCAAAACCTCCATAATTAATGTATGTGAATCACATTCAATAATACATACTTCATTCCCTGATACAATTCATAATATGAAACCTGCTAATCACTAGAATATAGTATTAATATAAATAAAATAATAACAATAAAAAATAATAAAATATATATTTATTGCAGTATCAAAAAAGGTTTTATAGATATATATTCATTTATACCAGGTTCCCTGGTTGCATCTGTCCGTATCTGCCAGACACTCTCCCTTTTACTTAACATTGCTTTAAAATTTCCTCCCCGGGTAGAATAATAAACCTGATCAATTATTGCAAACTTAAAACTGTGTCTTTCATCTTGTTTGTTTATGTGCCTATAAAGTGCGTTCTTTGTGTCTTTGGTCTTTATTTTATATAGGTGATCATATATACGTTTACGGAATTGTCTTTCCGTCTTACCTATATAAAAAGCGGAACATGATACACATTTGGCCAAATAAATAATGCTCTTCGTGTTACAATTACCCCTCTTAA
This sequence comes from Protopterus annectens, assembly GCF_019279795.1. NCBI lineage: Eukaryota > Metazoa > Chordata > Ceratodontiformes > Protopteridae > Protopterus > Protopterus annectens. The sequence continues at coordinate 156,512,832 of NC_056728.1, read as the reverse complement.
ATTTTATATAAGTCTTATTTATGTCATCCAGTCTACATCCTTCATTTTCATTAATGGCTGAACACTGATTGCATGACCCACATCTCCTAGTGGCTCCATTTTTATTAATATTTGTTATATCTCCTGAACCATGTTGCAAATATTTTTTAATATTCATACCCATCTTATGTACAGAACTAGGTCTTATACCCACTACCTTTTTAACCTCATCATCTACTATTAATGAATTCCAATGTCTTATAATGATGTTTTTAATTTCATTAACATATGGTGAGTACATCAAAATACATACTCTATTGAATGGGTTTATGTGTATGTATGTAACTACTATTTACTAAAAGTTTCTTTATGTGTATGTGTACTATGAACCTTGGAGCGTTTTTCCCCCGGGCCTCTGCTGAAAATGGATATATATCCAGTCGGACTATCCTGGTTAACAAATGTAAAATAAATAAATAAATAAATTATATATATATATATATATATATATATATATATATATATCTCAACTTCATGGTTGCACAAATATGAAGAAGGGAGAAATCTCCTAAAACAAAGGAATCACTGCCAGTGTACATATAGAAACTACATCTGCATGGATTTCTTAGGATAATCAGTCATTGTTGTTTTGTTTATTTATTTATTTTATTTATTTATTTATTTTTTGACATTTGATTACTAGAAAAGTCTGACTGGATAAGTGCCCATTTTCAGTGGAGGCCCAAGGAGAAAAGCTCCAAAGTATCATAAAAACGTTTTAAGAACAATAATTTTACAGTCTTCAAAAATAATGCACAAACATTTACAGTTTAAATAATTATACCAAATTAGACATAATGTGAAAATATTGGTTGAAATAGATACAGCTTATATAACAATTATTTAATATTTAAAGAAATTTTAACCAGTTTAGAGAAATTAAGGGTAAGTTAGTATAATACAAACAGGAATTGTGATATGAAGTTGAGAGAATTAAAAAACAGGGTTATGGCATATTTAGAAAGAGAGTCAGGGAAGAAAAAAATGGCTGAAATAAGGAAATGAGTGAAGAAGGGGGAGTAAGGAGGTATAAGGTATGAAGAGGTAAGTGTTCATATTTAAGGATATACTTTATCCTGGGGTTGTTCATAGGACACTTAATGCTTCAGTAACCTGTAGAGAATGCCCATACTGGAATCTTTGCACCCATAACTAAATAAATTGTAAATCATTGATGTTAAGTTGTCAATCTCGCCTTCATTCTTGCTGGATGGGTTCGGGGCCGATCCTCGGCTCCGACTCGGCACTTGCTAAGCTCGAGAGCTAATTTTACCAGCTTGAGGCAACCCTATATCCCATGATGCAAGGCGGAGATTACTCAGATCTCGTTTGCCGCTTCGCTAACAAGGTGCCTTCTTTTACCAGCTCTAGGTAAGTGAACTTTTTAGAGACTTTTTGTCTACCCCCTTTAACTTTATATATATAAATATTATTTTTTGTTAATTACCGACTCACTTTAACCCTATTCCTATCAGTGTTCCCTTCTTTTTGAGTAAATATTCCCTTACCCCTAGTTAGGCCTTAGGCCTTCCCCTCCCTAAATTTTTCCTGTCAGGGATTTTTTGTGTGTGACTGTCTGTTATCCCTGTTTAATTTAATTTAATTTAATTTAATTTGTTGGACTGAGTGTTTTGTGTGTGAGTGTGTTACTGGTGTTTCATCGACACAGTTATGTCGAAGGACACTAAGGTCTCAGGCTTCAAGAAGTGTGACTCGTGCTGTCAGAAGATGTCTCTGACAGACAGTCACACTTCTTGTGTTTATTGCCTGGGACCTTCGCACCTGCAGGACTCTTGTGCTATCTGTCATGCTTTCAGCCCAAGAGTCCTGCAGGAACGAAAAAATAAGCTCATATTAAGGGGCTTATTAAAGCCCGAGAGCTCCCCGACTAAGTCAGCGCCGGGGAAGCCCTCGAAACCTGTTAAGCCTTCGGCTCAGGCTTCCAAGCCATCGGCTTCAGGTTCTTCCTCACCAGGCTCGAGATTGGCTCTGGCCGGAGCCGATCTTTTCATACCAGTCCCAGTATTGGCTCCATCCGGCGCCGATACTGTCAAGTCCAGACACTCAGTGTTGGCTCTGGCTGGAGCCGACGTATCTTCGGCTCCGATGGCTCCATTGATCTCAAAAAAGAGATCTCGATCCCCTTCTGTGGAATCTATTCATTCGGCTCCGAGATCACCCTTGCTCTCGGAGCGGAGCCATCGGAGCCGATCTTCTCAGTCATCCAGGCTATCTGATCACGACCTTGAGAGAGTGGTGAGTAGACTATTAAAGTCTCAGGCATTGGCTCAAATACTCCATAGCCCATCTCAACAGACGGTAGCTATATCACATCCACCGAACATTCCTCCTTCGACTCTCTTACAGAGCTCGGAGCCGGAGCTCCTCGGAACCGGTACCGTTGTGACTTTGGAGCCGATACCACCCCTTTCGGCTCCGTCGTCCTCAGCTCCGATTTCCTCCTTGAGACCTTCATTGGAGGGATCCGGGCATCTAGTCTCTCTCGTCGGCTCCGAGGGGGCGAGTGGCATCGGACCCTTGTCCGACCCCGTTCTCCCTCTCGGAGCTTCGGTGTTGGTGAGCTCGGCCCCGACATCTGCCTCGGAGCCTTCCCTCTTTGTGAGGCCTGGAGTTCCTATCTCTTCAGAGCGGGAACTTTCTGGTCTCTCTGACGGGGGAGCCTTCGAGGTGATGAGGAGTGTACTAGCCCCTGGGCTTAGTCAACGGACAGTTCCATCAGCTCCTCCCACTACAGTGCCTGCTGACGTCTCTTCCCACTCTCTTACTCCCAGACCCAGAGATCCAACGCCTCAGGTTTCCCCATTGGGAAAATCTTCCTCTTCCGAGGCTTCTCCTGATCCGTCAGGAGAACCCCCCCCCCGTAAGAGGACATGTAAGAGGAAACATTTAGACTCCCCTGAGTCTACTACATCAGATACTGACTTGGATGAGTCGGAGGGATCCCCAAGGTCCTCCTCTGAGGATGTCTCATTTTCAGACATCCTTGAAATCCTTAAACAGAGGGGGAACTGGCCTTCCCTTAATCCCTCCGAGGACGAGTCAGTATACCTGGAGGCGTTCAGATCTCGACCCTCCACCTCCTGGGTGTCTCCGCCTTTCGACCCTCTCATGGAGGTAGTGGCTCAGAAGGCGTGGATGGCTCCAGATTCGGTGGAACCTATCCCCAGGAGACCTTCAAAATTTATTACTGCCCCACAAGATAGACAATACTTAACAAAGGGTGTCCCAGTTGATGCCATGGTGGTGGTTGCTGCCACCAAGAAGGAATTAGCTGATTTTTCAGTACCTGTCCATCCTCCTAATAAGGATTCTAGGACTATGGACAGGTACGGTAAGTGGATTTTTTCTTCAGTGACTTTTGCCATGAGATCGCTGAACTACTTATGCCACTTCACCCGCCTTCAAAGAGATGTTCTTAAAGAGTTGGGAGAAGTTTTACAGGATCCGTCAGCTGCTGGGTCTCAGGATAAGATTAGCTCACAGCTAGGAATCCTTAACTCCATTGCTAACTCCTCCATGCGGCTCATTTCTTATGCAGCCGATGGAGTGAGTAGGGCCGCAGGCACAGGAGTGGCTTTAAGGCGTCAGTCCTGGATGCGGCTTTGTAATTTTGCAGACCCCTTCAAGGCATCTTTCACAAACTCCCCTTTTGATGGCTCAACCTTGTTTGGTCCTCAAGTGAAAGACACTTTGACTAGATGCAAACAAGATGGCAAGACTCTTTCTGCCATAGGAGTCCATTTCTCCACCCCTTCTAGACCTTACCCCAAAGGACAGAAGGGAGGGAAAATGTGGTTCCGCAAATCTCAAGGAGTCACGCCTGACACACGAAGTCAGTTTACCCCCAGAGGAAGAGGGGGTAACAATAATAGACGCCGCCCTAGGGGCAGAGGTGGTCCGCAGAATCAGGGTAGCAGAGAGCCTCTTTCTGACAAACCCTTCCAGCATCCCTGAGATGTTGCCTGATTGTCCGCCTTCGGAGGCAGTCGGGGGAAAATTATCGCTGTACCCAATAGCCTGGCTTTCCCTTTCTCAAGACAAATGGGTACAGTCAATTATATCCGAGGGTTACAAAATTCCCTTTATTCAAACCCCAATTCAACAAAAGGGAACCCTTCCAAACGTTCCACCCGGTCTAAGTGAACTAGCAGTACTAGAAATATCAAAACTGCTAGTAAAAAGAGCCATCCAGCCAGTCCCAGCGGACCAAATAGGATCCGAATCTACTCAAGGTTCTTTTTAGTTCCAAAAGACAGGGGACTGGAGACCAATATTAGATCTGAGCAAACTCAACAAGTTTGTAAAGAAATCAAGATTCCGGATGGTCACGCTTCAGTCCATTCTGCCCTTTCTGGGCAAGGACAATTGGATGTGCTCGATAGATCTTCAGGATGCGTACTATCACATAAAAATTCACAGACGCTCCCGAAGATTTCTCCGCTTTCGGCTGGGGACCAGTCACTTCCAATTCAGAGCCCTGCCCTTTGGACTCACTACAGCCCCCAGAGTGTTCACCAAATGCATGGCAGTGGTTATGGCTCACCTGAGACGTCAAGGATTCCAGGTGTTTCCATATCTAGACGACTTGCTCCTCACTGCCACCACCAGGCATCAGCTTCTCCAAGCCAGAAATTACACCATTCACACTTGCAGAGGGCTAGGAATTTCTATAAATTTCGAAAAATCTGCCTTGTCGCCTTGTCAATATATTACTTTTATAGGCGCAAAATTGGACACCGTACAACTTTCAGCAAGGTTGACAGACCAAAGGATCTTGGACATTCAAAGACACGTCCAAGTGATTCTATTCAGCAACAAAATTCAGGCCAGATTTGCTCTGAAAGTACTGGGTCTTATGGCGGCCGCCATAACACTTCTTCCCCTCGCCCGCTTTTACATGCGGCTTCTATAATGGATGCTATTCACCCAATGGTCCTTTCAACAACTTCCCATGCGTCACGAGATCATAGTAACTCCAACTTGCAAAAGACATCTGACTTGGTGGATATCGTCCCCTCAAATCCATCAAGGCAGACCATTTGTTCCTCTTGCCCCGGTTGCCACAGTTACATCGGACGCCTCCCTGATCGGGTGGGGGGGGCATTATCAGGGCAGAATGGTCCATGGCACTTGGCAACCTTTCGAGTACCATCTGCACATAAATGTTCTGGAGATGAGAGCAGTGCTTTTAACGTTGCAAGCCCTCAACGACTTTCTTCCCCTGGGAACTATTGCAGTCCAAACGGACAATATGTCCGTAGTGTGGTACATAAACAAACAGGGCGGAACCAAGTCCTATCCACTGTGTCGAGAGGCTCTCAGACTTTGGCAATGGGCAATCTCCTCTCACCGGTTTCTGATAGCAATGCACATCCCCGGGAAATCCAACATCATAGCGGACAGATTGAGCAGAGCTATTCTCATGCCTCACGAGTGGTCTCTCAAACAGTCAGTGATGGAAGAGATTTTTCAGAAGTGGGGCCTTCCTTGCTACGACCTTTTCACTACACCTCAAAACAGCAAATGCCCAGACTTCTTCTCTCTCTTCCCCCTTCCAGGCCATCCCCCCAGAGACGCTCTAACCCAAAATTGACCCCGGGGACTTCTTTATGCTTTTCCTCCTTTTCCGCTGATACCTCAGCTAATTCAGAAAGCAACCGCCTTGAGAGCCAAGTTGATTCTCATTGCCCCTTATTGGCCTCGACAGATATGGTTTCCATTCCTACATCATTACCTCTTGGTACAGCCATGGCATCTGGACCCGGTTCCAGATCTTCTGACCCACCAGTCGGGTCAACTGCACCAATCCATACCTTCTCTCAACCTCACTGCTTGGTTGCTCCACTTCCATCCTTAGCCAGGCTTCCTATGATTTCTAATCCTGTACGGGATATCACAGTAGCTTCCCTAAAATCTTCTACCAGAAATACCTACACTAGTAAATGGCGACGTTTCTCTTTCTGGGCAAAAGCTAGGAACATAGACCCCTATACTGCTCCAATTCATTCGGTATTGGACTTCCTAGCTGACATTTTTAATTCAGGATCCTCTTCTTCCACAGTGAAAGTTCAACTGGCAGCCATTTCAAATTTTCATATAAGCTTTTTGGACCACAACATTATGTCACATAAACTTTGCAAGGCATTCCTTCGAGGTATCTTTTTATTGAAACCTCCAATTAGAGACCCCCCACCACAGTGGGATCTAAATTTAATTTTAACATCCTTGATTCTTCCCCCGTTCGAACCTGCAGCTGCCTGTTCTTTGAAATTGCTTTCTTGGAAGACACTTTTTCTAGTTGCCATTACATCTGCCAGGAGAGTATCTGAGCTTCATGCTCTCTGTGTTCACCCTCCCTATCTAATATTCCACAAAGATAGGGTATCCCTAAGAATTAATCCGTCTTTCTTACCAAAGGTGGCATCTCAGACTAACCTAAATCAGTCCATTGATCTTCCAGTATTTTTCCCGAATTATTCTGATAGAGCTGAACAAAAGTTACATTATCTCAATGTTCACCGTCAGCTGAGATATTATCTGGATAAGACAGAAATTTTTAGGAAATCTGATCAACTTTTTCTATCCTATGCAGAGAACAGGAAAGGCCTTCCAGTTTCTAAGGTAACTTTATCTAGGTGGCTGTCTTCCGTGATCACTTACATTTATCAGCTCAGAGGCAAAGAGTTGGTTTCTAACCCAAAAGCCCATTCTACCAGAGCTCTAGCTACATCTACAGCTTTTCAAGCTAGACTTCCAATAGACACTATTTGTGCAGCAGCCACATGGGCCTCTCCTCATACCTTTGTTTCACATTACAAATTAGATTTGGTCTCCAGAGACAGAGCAAATTTTGGTTCCACCGTTCTCAAGAGTCTGTTCCATTGAGCCACCCAGGATAGAGGTGCTAGGACAGTCCCATCCAGCAAGAATGAAGGCGAGATTGACAACTTAACATTTAGAAGTTATGTACCTACCATAACGTTCCATGTTAGTTGTCTTCTCTCGCCTTCTTTCTTGCGTCCCGCCCTCCTTCCCCCTAGCCTGGTCAGACTGAGAAGATTATACATCTTCTATTAAGAGGTTATTACCTTTTTCTAGCTGTTCAACTCCTAGTGTCACTAGATTATGTGGATCCTTTCTAGAGGGTTATGATGTTATTTAGTATTTCTTATTTTCTTCCTCCTAAGTTGGAAGAAAATACTGCTATTTCTTTAGCTACCAAATGAGATCTGAGTAATCTCCACCTTGCATCATGGGATATAGGGTTGCCTCGAGCTGGTAAAATTAGCTCTCGAGCTTAGCAAGTGCCGAGTCGGAGCCGAGGATCGGCTCCGAACCCATCCAGCAAGAAAGAAGGCGAGAGAAGACAACTAACATGGAACGTTATGGTAGGTACATAACTTCTAATTTAAGAAAATCCCACATTATTGTATTACTGCTGACGAAGAAGAACACAAACAGGTATTTTGCTTCATTTTGTCACTTTCTGATTGGTTCACCCACATAGCTTTTTTGTCTTGTCTTAAAGGACAAATTGACAATGTAAGTGATATTATGTGTACCTTCTTACCTTATTTACAAGCTGTATAATGCTGGTCTTGAGGTAAACAAGTTCATAACTTTTAATATGAACCTGTTTTAATTATCTGACTTTAGTTTTGTGTTTTATTATGACAATGAAACACCTTAAAGTTGAATATATGTAGTGACTGTTAAAAGACACTAACATGTAAAAATACACATATACAATCGCATATTAATGACTCATAAAGAATTTCAATGCATTTTACTTTTTTATGCTATACTCAGTTCTAGTAATGACAACTACAGTTTACCTGACTACTTAAAGTAATCTCCAGAGAGTTTGTACAAACTGTCGGTTATATTTTCTGCGGACCGTATAGATCTGCAGTCACTAAATATATATACCTTTTACTGGTTCATTATTTGTATAAATTCAGATTGATTGTATTACATGTTTATTCTGAAGAAGTCCTTTTTGGATGAAAGCAGAGATTAAAGTTGTTATATGCTTAAGTTTGGTGTTATTGCTTCCTCCTCCATGTTCAGTGAAATTTTAATATTTTAGTGCTGTTTGTTTCACTTTGGTTTGTCCTGGTTTTTGTTATTAGTTTTCTTTGCTGTGCTATCATGTCGAACGTTTCACAGGAAGATTTGTTGGATTTATCCATTCACCCGACTCCCAATAGTATTGACAATCATTTATGCAGAATTTTAATTGATGCTATGGGAGGAATGTGTAAGTCTATGGCATTACTAATAGACCAGATTAACTCCAAGTCCATCAGTAAAAAGAATGTTTGGGCTCTGAATCTGACAATAGAGATACTGCTTCTGGTCCATTATTGGGTCTTATTGATGCTTTGTTCTGATAAAAGTAAATGGTTTATGGACATTCAAAAAGCATTACATTTAAAGAATGACCCTTTTTGTAATACCGCCAAGTTTACATATGGTTTATCTATGTACTGAAAAAGGGTATGGGTGACTTGGAAAAGAGCTTAAAGAAATATTGAGCTCTTGTAATAGAAAATAAACATTTTGAAAGATGCTTAAGTCTTAACATTGTGCCCAAAGGTTTATGTTTTTGTAAATGCCCTGATGGTGTAAAGCACACCAGTCCTTTTTTTCTCAAACTTGTTGAAATTTTTAATGTAGTGGGCTTGAGTTTTTACTTTTATTGATCCAGCATAATAATTCATTAATTCAAGAAGTTTGGTCTACAGCACTTAAGGGAGATCAAAAAATTCAGCGATCCTTAACTGAGATGCCCACTATGCGTAAAGACTATGAATCAGTACTTTCTAATGTTTAAACATTTGAATTTACCATAGTTGAATGTAAATCTAAAAGGATTCTAAGAGACAGTCTTGAATATGAAAGAAAAACTGCATATACAAATTTTGATCCAGGTTACCATAATCCTAAAACAAATAGAGTGTCTTATGCACGGATTACCTTTGACTACAAAGTGGAAACTCAGTCAATCAACAGAGATTCTAGAATTGAATCTGGAAGTGATGACATCTTGGTGGATGATGACGGAGATTCTCCTGATTCACCTGATGTGGTTTTGTGAAAGGCTGATGGCATGGTGACTGAGAGAGCAAAATTTTGGGGTGCAATTGGAGCTGTTAGTAATTGTTTTCCCTCTGAGAAGACTAATAGTAATGTAAATTCCTTAGAGGCCACTCCAAAAAACTTGAATCGAGAGGACAATTACTCAAGTGGCAGTCGTGTGACTCGGACCAAAAGAAGGAAAATAATGGCTACTTTGAAGGACTAAGGCATTCTACTAAAATATTTAAGTTGTTGAATACTGTTTTTCCCTCTGTTCATATGAAAATATTGGAATTGGGTTTGAATTGTGCCCAGTAAAAGGGTGAATGTTGGCCATTCATTGCTTTCTTTAAACCATTTTATACGCAATTTAAATTTAAAATATGTATTTCAAGGAGTTGATTTGCCTGAGAGAATGTTTTTTAAGCCTTCTGCCTTTAACCCCAATCTTTATAGTACGTTAAAAGTATTTGAGAAGATGTGTGAAAAAGATATCTGGGAACTTTTAAGACAGAAAGCTAAGAACAGCTATTTTAATTTAAGTAAAGAAGAAATGAAGGCATTAAATGAATTAAAACATAATAGTAATTTAAGGTTTATGAAGACCGATAAGGGTGGGGGCTGGTTATTATGGAGCAAAATATTTATATAGAAGACATGGAAAAAAATGTTGGATAATTTTGATGAGTAATCTAAAGTTAGTATAACTGAGGTTCAGAAAAGCTTTACAGCTATATCCTCCTGTTTATGTGAGTATCTTATGGAGGGTATTATTGATGTTGAATTGATAATTTTTTATTGGTGGATAAACTAAGTTGGTTGTCCTGTTTGGGATACCCAAGATCTATTAAAATTTGAACCTCCCCTTTGGACTATTGTGTCAGCCCCCCCCACATCATGCTACAGAAGGGGTTTCCTTATTATTGGATTTGTTTTCAATCCCTTGGCCCAAGGATTGGGTCCCTATACAAGGGATTCATTAGATCTTTTAGATAAAAATCTAATAGTTTAGTAGTCAGACTCATGAGTTTAAGAGTACTAAAAATATATGTGTGATGATCGAAATTTGTTCTCTTTTCACCTGTATTCCGCAACAATTAGGGATTGAATATGTTTACAGTTTTTTTAACACATTTCAGTGCTATTAACAAAAGCAATGTTACATTATATTGCGAATTGTTGGATGTTTTGTTAAACAACAGTTATTTTTATTAAAAAATCAGATTTATAAACAAATTAAAGGGGTAGCCATGGGATCAGCAGTTGCACCAGCCTTTGCCAATTTGATTCTTGGCTGGTGGGAGCATAACATCCTTTTCCCCATGGCTACTAGCTATAATGTTGTCTATTACAATAGATATGTGAATGACAAGTTTTTAATTTTGGAAGGCACTGAAAATGATGTTCATTCTTTGGTAAATTAATGAATGATAAATCAAATTTTTTTGAAATTCACTATAGGGGAATGTGGTTTAGAAGTGTGTTTCCTAGATGGGTATTTAAAATGGAATGGGTTTCATCAAAGGTTTGAGAGCAAAATACATAGGAAAAATGTTTTAGTAATAGTTATTTGAGTTATCAAAGTAACCACCCCAAATTTGTTAAGAATGATATACATAGAGACCGGATAATCAGGGCCTCTAGGATGACATCTGAAGATAATATGTTTAAGAGACAGAGATTTCTTTCATTATTAGTTTATTTAAATTTGAGGGTTATAATTTTGATTTGCTTGTCAAAACAGCCGATGAAATTAAACAAAAAATGAAAGATTTTTTCCTCCTATATTGTTAAAAACCTTTTGGAAGTCAATTGAAAAAAAGTTTTTTGATCAAAATACAGTTGTATGCAATAGTGATATGACAATAGACAGTAGTAATATCTGTGGTATTATTAAAAATAACTGGAAAGTTTTGGAAGGAAATTTTGATTTGGCAAAATGTGTCAGAACTTATCCAAAGTTTGTTTTTAAAAAATCTTACAATCTTAAAAATGTATTACAACATGATATTACTAAATTAAGTAATCTAGGATAACTGCCTCTTAATGCCAAAGGGATGTATAAGTGTGGAAATTGCCCAGTATGTAGATTTATATTAGAGGGGCCCATTTATATCTGCCTGACCTTGGATATACTATTCAGATTCCTGGTGTTTTCAATTGTAAATCTAAAGGGGTTGTATATGTTAGTGTATGCTCTGGGACTGATGCCTACTACGTAGATATGACCACTAGGACTTTGGACACAAGAATTAAAGAACATCTATACGCCATCAAAACTAAAAATGAAAAGAATGCCTTGTATAAACATTCTGTTGAATGCTCTATCTTTAAGAAAATGTTGTTTATTATTTTATAACAGGTTCCCATAATAAGAGATGGGGGGATTTTAAAAATAAGGTGGAGCAAAAAGAAACACTCTGGCAATTGAAATTAGGTGCCGATAGTTCACCAGGGTTAAATGTCATCATTAATATTAAATGTTTTTAAAGGATAGCGGACTAAAGATTAAAGATTTTATATCTTAATTAGTAAATTTATTCTAGTGGTATTAATTTGATCTATTGCTTTTATTATTTTTTAAATTGATTTTTAATTGATGTGAGGATGTGATTTGTTCATTATTTGTATAAATTCAGATTGATTATACTATGTTTATTCTGAATAAGTCCTTTTTGGATGAAAGCGGAGATTAAAGTTGTTATACGCTTATGTTTGGTGTTATTACTTCCTCCTTAAGGAAGCCAATCTGGTGGTCCCCTGCCATAAACAAACTGTACAACAAAAGGAAGAAATTGTTGCAAAAGAGAGTAAAATCCCATGAGTGGAGGAGCTCCCTGGTCAGCCTCAGTAAGAAGCTGAGATCCCTTATACGATCCTCCAAAGCTAGATACGAAAACAAAATCGCCACTAATTCCAAGGACAACCACAAAGCATTCTATAGCTATGTCAAGAATCTCAATGGCAGCACCCAGATCTGCTCTGAGTTACAGCACAAAGGCACAAAAATTACAGAACCAACTGATATTGCCAACATCCTGGCAGATAGGTTCAGTGCTAACTTTACCCCCTTCTCACCCCCTAAAAGGCCCATATCTATACAGGAAGAATGCAGAGTCCCTGTAATCACAACTATGCAGGCAAAAGCTGCACTTTCTAAAACCAAAAACACAGCATCCATGGGACTGGACAACATCCCAGGCTGCGTTTTACATGAACTTCAGAACGAACTGGCTCCCCACTTAAGCACCATGTTCAATAATAGCCTCACATCAGGCTTTGTGCCCACTGAATGGCGCACAGCAACAGTTATCCCACTCCACAAAGGGGGAGCCACCATTGATCCCGGGAACTATCGACGTATTAGCCTGACGAGCCTAGTCTGCAAGGCCATGGAACGTATCATCATGGAACTCATAAACAAAGACATTGGTAACCTCCAAACTCTGGATCCCACCCAGTTCGGGTTTGTGAAAGGAAGACCATGCCTCCTGAACCTGATCAACTTCTTTGAGACAGTCACCAAAGCCGTAGATGAGGGTATGGTGGTTCACACAGCCTATCTTGACCTCGCCAAAGCTTTCGACACCATCCCCAATTCTGGAATTATAGCTAAACTCACTAAACTAGGTATAAATCCCTACATCACAAGATGGGTTGCCAAATGGCTCACTGACAGAACCCACACTGTAAAAGTTGCAGACTCCAAATCTGACCTCAAAGCAGTGACAAGTGGAGTACCACAGGGTTCCGTCCTGGGACCTCTCCTGTTTGGTATCTACTTCTCTGAAGTACAGGCTAACACAGAAGGCCTCTGGCTAATGAAGTTCACAGATGACTGCAAACTAGGAGCCATAGTCAAGTCCCCAAATGATGTGGACATCCTACAGAAAGGCCTCGGTGAAACAGATGCCTGGTGTCAGAGCCATGGCCTCAAACTCAATGCCAAAAAGTGTAGTGTCATCCCCTTTGGTAAAAACTCTGTACCCATGAACTACCACATAGGCAGCAATCTACTTAACACCGAATGCATGATAAGAGACCTTGGGACCCAGGTGGACATTAGTCTTTCCTTTGATAGCCACATCGCCACAGTAGTCAGGAAGTCCTTCTACATGGCACACCTCATCATAAAAAGGTTCTCATCCACAAAAGAGATAATTGTTCCCCTCTACTCGACACTCATTAGACCCATCATAGAGTACAATGCCCCTTTTGGAATGTACCTCACAAGACATCTGCAGCAGCTGGAAAGGCCACAGAAGCACCTCACAAAGAGGATTGCTGACCTCAAACAAATGCCCTATGCTGACCCCCTCAAAAAACTCCAGCTTTACTCCATAGCATATCATCTACTCCAAATTGATCTCTGCCTACCATATAAAGCTATGTCAAACCCAGAGCTGTTGGACATTCTGCACCTAAAGAAATCCCAATCCCTCCAAGATACATGCTCTAGGGAACTAAACCTTGTCACCAAAATAAACAGGACATGCTGGGGGGATAGATTCCTGTCACAGAGACTTCCCATACTCTGGAACAGGCTACCCATCTATGTCAAGCAAAGTTATTCATTAGGACTCTTCAAGAAAAATCTTGATGAGTGGATGGGAAATAGGAAATACACCCCAGGAATCAACTGTGTCTCTGCTTGACAGTGGCACAGGAAAATAACTGTCTTGGGTGACGTAAGTCAGGGAACCTTGTTGGCTAGGCTTACGTAGGCCCTTGGGCCGATTGCCTAGTACCTACCTATGAACCTATGAACCTCCATGTTCAGTGAAAGTTTAGTGTCTTAGTGCTGTTTATTTCACTTTGGTTTGCACTGTTTTTTTAATTACCTTTTACTGTTTATACTGCTCTTCAGATTGACTGTTGTGGATCTGTATAAAGTTTAAAAGTATTGTTTATATTTTGCTTTCCCATTTACTTTTTTTTTTTTTTTTGTCCAAGATATGGCAGGAAGATATTTCTTTAAACTAATAAATGATAGCTTCTTTTTGTGCTGTGTGCTGATTATTGGCAGGGTTGGTGTACATGGGATATAAAAATAGATCCTGAAAGCCTGCACAACTATGAACAGCAACCTACATTCTTTGTATATCAGGCTGCAGAAAATGTCTATACTATTGGGTGTGTACTAACTAGTTTAAACAACCTGAGTTGTCATAATGGAGTCATTCCATGATTTTTAAATTGCCAGTCTCACTAAGGAAGAAGATGTTAAGTAATTGCCAAATGTATACAAATGAATGCATTGTTACTGGGTACAGATTTGTCTGTCTGTGACATAGGCTAAGATAATAATGACTGAAATAGGAGTAAGTCTGTAGGCAAGGATTAGGAGCAGATTTTGATAAAAGTTGATATACCGAAAAGACATAAAGGAATTACAGAATTAACTACTGATGTCTCAAACTCAGGCAGCAGGTGAACACATTCATAATGTGCAACATGCATAAACTATGGCTGAGGTCACCAAGCACAGAAATGGATTATAATACACATAGACTTGAAAGAAAAGCTTTGGGATGAACATGCCTTTTACCAAGAGTCCTATCTTTCATCAAGGGCAGTCAGGTTAATAGTAAAATAAATTCAGTTTAGCAATAACAGTCTCCAAATCAAAATGGTGGTTCACTCATGGAAGGCAAAACCCTAGTGGTAGGGATTCGGTGGTGAGAAAGAGAGTTTGATTCCACTCCAGAATGAATGAAGAAACAGTCATTGTGACTTTAGTTTTACAGAATATCGCCTCAGGTACCTCCTAGCTGGCTGAACTCTTCAATGTTTGTAATGCAGTATGAAAATTTGTTATGGTAATTTAACTTGCAGAAACATTGGTGTTTTTTCTTCCAGCAGATAGTATTACTAAAGTATAATAATTCTACTCAGGCCAGTCACCTTTTGAAAGCTTGGTGACTTCTGCAACCCCATCCTTAAGGAACATGACAGACGACAAACTCCAAAGTCCCCTTTGAGAGGGGGACAAAAACAAAACAGAGAAAACAACAACAACAAAAACTTTTGAAGCTTTGCTTGTTCTGGAAATGCCTGATGCCAAGCTTTTGAATTTTAGCTATGCTAACAGTAATCA
This sequence comes from Protopterus annectens, assembly GCF_019279795.1. Lineage (NCBI taxonomy): Eukaryota > Metazoa > Chordata > Ceratodontiformes > Protopteridae > Protopterus > Protopterus annectens. The sequence continues at coordinate 156,497,594 of NC_056728.1, read as the reverse complement.
ACTATAATAGGATTTTCAATTCCTTAACAAAACAGGCTTCCATATTTCTATAAGCAATCTTTCAAAACATTAATTGATTCAAGCTAATTGAAATCATGCAGCATTTCAATTAGCTCAAATATGTTGCACCTTTGGAAATTTCAAGGTCTGTAGTTGTGATCTGTGGAACAGAAGGACTGAAAGTACAAATACTGGGGAATATAGACTAAGTTGAAGGTTGTAGTATCTCAGAGTGTTCTCCATATTCTGAATTAACATGATCTGAGTTAGTAAATATAAGTAGTAATGGTCTGGGTGCACAGTCCCCATGTGTCAGGGTATATAAGGGGTAGAATGCTTTAGATGCATAATGGTGAGTTTTGGAATAAATTATGTTTGAATCACAGTTCAGTTTTCAAAGTGCCCAGGCTTGCAGAGTAAGGTCCTTTACTTCTGACAGGGAACCCAGTTGAGAAGAGACTTGAAAAACGTCAGCAATGCTGGATTTCACATATACGCCTAACACTTTTTTCATGGGAAATGCAGTGTTACAGTTTGCCTCACAGCAAGAGGTTCTCTGGTTCAGCTCTCAGCAAGTGTGCCTTCTGTGTGGAGTCTGCATGTCCTCCATGGATTAGTATGGGTTTCCTCCAGGTGCTCCGGTTTATTCCCACATTCCAAAGACATGCGTTTGGAGCATATCTTCTTGGGCCTCCTCTGAAAATGGACTCTATCCCAGCTGGACTTTCCCAGTAAACAAATGTTAAATAAAATAAAATAAATAATGTGGTATACAGTGATGGCTATTCTTGCCAGCATATCTCTGCTGCTGGAATGGTAAATGCGATGCAGTCTAGTGACTGTTGTCTGATTAGTGTGGAGGTGATATATGGGGTTCTTGGTGCAAATCGTGTCATACCTAATGCTTTTTCATCCTCTTATTGCTGTGATGATTATGATGGGTAGAAATTACAGACTAAAATGCCACATCTAGGTAAGAAGATTAGAATGAAAGCATTACAAGCACAGGGTGCAGAGTCTCTAGAAAGTCCTTAAGAGATTATATTTGGAGAAAGCATGAGGTAATAACTGTTATGGCTCATCAAAGAATAATTCTGGAAGTCTTGGACAGGTAAAGCAATGAAGAGGCTATGGGGAATTACTTCTGAATGAATGAGAAATGAGCATGTGGTTTCTGGTGGTTTGTAGGTTTCCTCAAAAGACCACAATTATATGTAAAAAGCAAGACTGTTAAATGGAGATGAGTGTTAACTGATGTGGCCTTGTCATTTTGTGTTTGATATTATACAGAACACAATACAGGAGATTTCTACTCCAGCCAAACTTTCATAAATCTTAATATATGACACTTCAGTAGAACAAACTTACAACTTACAAACACTGAGCAAGATTAGTTTTTTTAAGTCTGAAATCAGTGTTCAGCATTACACAGAGAGTATGTAACCACAGATGTAATAGAGATCAATGTCACTCTGTAGGAGTTTTGTTATCAGCTTGAGCTCTTCCTTATTGCAGTAGGTTAGTGAAGTAATTTTATGAGTTTTATTAAAGAACGCACCTGTCTGACTATATCTCACTAAAGGACAGTACTTTGTGAAAATGCTCTGAATAAATGTTGTCCATACCAAACAAAGTTTTAGCTTCTTTTTCTATTTATGCGTCTTCTGTTTTTACTGTATTTTATCTGTTTTCGCATTATAGCTATGGTTTAACATCTCTCAAAAAAAAACAGACTGCTACACTTTTTTGACCTATTGCTGGAGTATATAACAGCTCGGTGTGTATGCAGGGATTTTTTTATCACTGACTATATTGCATATGCAGGAATAGTATATATAGTGCATGCAGAATATTTTATCTGCAGCCATTGTCTGTAAACAAGTCCTTTGAAATGAGATGCATGCCTGAAGGTGACTTTACAAAGGAAATGGCAAAAAATGTGGATTATCTTCAAGGTAGTGGAGCTGTAACACTAATATCTAACACAGAGACACAGCTACTTGTTGTCTTGCTTTTTCATTTCTTTGTTATTGACACAACCCACTTGTTTTCTTGCAGGTCTCCTTTGTTTATTATATAATGCTACTCCCTCCCCCAGCACATATAGTTCAGAAGACCTGCTTGGAGTCTAGTCTGAAATACAGAATCCACAGTAATGTCAGATAAGAAATGTTTCAGCCCAGTTAAACATTTTTATTGGTGTAGACGAAAGTAGTTGCACAGACGTTAAATATACAGGTTGTAAGAGCAAGAAATATGATGTATAAGATGGTAATACTGAATAAAGTATGACAGATAACATTAAGGATCAGATCTGGCATTTTTCCCAGATACAGTACAAAGTACAGACCTGTTGTTGGGTATCGCAAAATGTTTCTTGTAAGGTGGAAGTTTTGTAAGAATAGCTAAAAGGAATAAGGAAAATACAAGTAATGCTCACAAAATCAGAATACTTGGCAATACGATTTTATTCTCAGACCGGCAGCTTCTGCAGATTAGAAGACAAATGTACACAGCTTCACAAAATGAGGCTGATTAAGGATTCTCTAAGGCTGAAGTAAGAAAGGTAAACCAAGGTTGAAGGCCAACCATGTTAATGGTTTTAATGCTAAAACATCAAGTGACAGAGTGCCAATCTCTTGGCAGAAAAAGAAGAAAATGTGATGTTGTCGTATCTCGCCTTCATTCTTACTAGGTTGGATTCGGATCTGATCCTCGGATCTGTCTAAGCCTTTATTTTCAAGCTTGAGGTCCTCTGCCAGCTCGTGGCTAACTCCCTATCCCATCCTGCACTGGAACCATCTCCAGATCTCATTTGCTGCTAAACAGAGTGAGCATTTGTCTGCTAGCTCTGGCTAAGTACAACTTCTTTCAATAATATTTAGTCACCAATCTTTAGATAACCTTAGATCTGATGTTGTCAATCTTCACTCAGTCTTTGACAGTGAGTTTGGTTCCGAACCTTAGAACTGAGATGGCTGTTTTTTTCAGCTCGTGCTCTCCAAACTCTGGAGCCAGGCTCTACCCATAATGCTCCTCATAGAGATTACCCCCAGATCTCATTTGCCACTTTGCAGATCAGACGTGTTCGTTCACTCTCTCGAGCCTTGGCTTAGTTTGTGAGTAATTTCTAATTTTTTGACACTTTTTTTCTAAAGTTTCTTCTTCATAACTCCTTGTATTTCTACCCTCTACTCCCTCTTCTTATTGTAGCTGGTTTCTATTTGTCTCCCCTCTACCATTGGTAGACTGTCCAGTACCATTGTTGGTACCCCTTTTCACTTCTGTTAGTTACGTTTAAAGGTAGTCTATCATACCATCGCTGGTATTTTTCTTTCTACTTTTTATTAAAAAAAAAAAACTGCTTTATCTATATTTCTTTCTTGTGTGACTGCTTGAACCTATTTTGGCAGAAAAACAGGAGAAACTTTCTCCTTCTAAACCCTCTAAGGGCACCTCTGGATTTAAAAGGTGGAAATGTGAGGGCAAATGCCAAATTCAGACGGGCATACCGTGTGTGTTTATTGCCATGCCAAGATACATTTGCAGGAGAACTGTGCAATTTGTCACAGGTTTTCTACCCATACTTTAACAGAAAGGAAAAACAAATTAATATTAAAAGGATTACTTAAAACTGGATTTGACGAGGCCATTTCTGACTCCAGAGAGGAAGCTAGAACTTCATCATCTTCCTCTTCTTCTCCCGCCTCAAAGAAAAGGCCCTCCTCAGTTCCAAAGTACTCGGAACCATCAAGGAAAATAGCTAGACCTTCCTTGGTACCGAAGAGTTCATCGGCACCAGAGGATTTGTCTACACCGAATATTGCTACAACCACTAAATTGACTTCGGAGCTGACAGCTTCTTCTTTGGTACCTACTGATATATTAGTAACAAAGCAATTGGGGCTGCCTCTGCTCTCAAGAACATCCTACTCCCCATCTGTGGACCATTTAAAAACACTCTTTTTGTGGAAGTGAGAACTCTGAAATCTCCTTCCACTGCATCTGTCCATTCTACTAAGAGTCTCTCAGAGACAGACATTATGAGACTGGTGGATCAGCTACTAGTGGCGAGGGGATTGCCCTCGGTTCTGAGCCACACTGGCATTGGAACCGTTCTTCCTATGACACCCCCATATCCTCCTCTTCCAACTCTTGCTGAACCTTTGGAGCCCCTGGTCCCAACTCTCCCAGCTCTGACTGTCTTGGTTTTGGTAGTATCTTCATCGGTGGTTTTGAGGACTACCTTGAGTAGCTCTGAGTTTTTGGCTCTGGAGACCTCCCGGGGTCGAGACTCTCTAGCTGGGTCTGAGATGCATGGTACCTTTTTGGTTCCTTTGCAATCGTCTATGTCTCTCACTGCCTTGGCCTTTGCACCATTGACCCAGACTTCTGCTCCGGAGGTGGCTTCCTCAGTGCGGGGTGTGACCCCAGTTACAAAGGAGTCTATTTCGGTTCTGGGCTCCCAACCCTCTATGGTGGTCCAGCCTTCTGGATTATGTTCAGGGCAATGCCTATTGGAGACTCACAGCCTGTGCTATCCCTGTCGGGACAGATGTCAGTATCCCCTCGACCTGAGTTACTATCAGTCTCACCCCCCCCCCCCGGGACAGAAAGCACAAAAGTCTCAGGTAACACCTACCTTGGTAGTTTCTTCTTCAGATACTTCCCTGGATCATCCCCCTGAGGAAGTCCCTGTGAAAAGAAAGTGCAAGAGGAAGCACTTAGACTCCCCAGAGGAGTCTTTCACTGAAGATATTTATTACAATGAAGGGGAAGGTTCCCCAGGTCATCCCCTGATGATGTTTCCTTCGGAAACATCCTAGAAATCCTGAAACAGAGGGGCGGGTGGTCCTCCTCCCAACCTGCCTCAGAAGAATCAGTATACCTGGAGGCTTTTCATGCTCAACTCTCTACTTCTTGGATCTCTCCACCTGCTGACGAGCTCATTAAATTGATCACTCAGCAGGTGTGAAAGATGCCTGATGCCATAGAACCAATCCCTAAGAGACCTATTTGAGTATTATCAGCCCCTAAAGAGAAACCACATTGGGCCAAAGGAATTCCCATTGATGCCATGGTGGTGGCGGCAGCCACCAGAAAGGAACTTGCTGAGGAAAGTCCTACTATCTATCCTCCTAACAAGGAGTCTAGAACTTTGGATAGATTTGGGAAGCGCATTTATGCTTTATTGACCTTTGTTCTAAGGTCCTTGAATTATATGGCGCACTTTACAAGACTGCAGAGGTATTTCATCAAGGAGCTTTTGGATACCCTCAAAGGAGCAGGGGCTGAAGGGGTACAAGATAAAGTTACTTCTCAGCTTGCAACCCTAGAAGCAATTTCTAACTTGTTCATGAGGCTTGGTGCCCATGCAGCTGAAGGGATGACTAGGGCAGCAGGTTCAGGCATAGCCATTAGAAAGCATTCCTGGATGCACTTGTGCGAATTTGTGGAGCCATTTAAAGCATCATTCTTTAATGCTCTGTTTGATGGGTCTTTCCTGTTTGGTCCCAAGGTAAAAGATATCTTAGCCAGATGTGAAAAGGACCGTAAGACCCTTTCTGCCATTGGCATATGTTTCTCTACTCCTCAGAAATCATATTCTAGGAACCAGAGAAGTAGCAGACTATGGTTTAAAAAATCCAAAGGGTCTTTCCAGGATTCACAAGGCAAAGACTTTCCCCGGGGCAGAGGGGGAAGCAATGGAAGACTCCACCCTAGAGGCATAAATGGACCTCAGAATCAGAGATCCAGAGAGACCTTCTCTGGAGCTTCCTACCAGCACCCCTGAATGGGTGTCTGATTGCCTGCTTCTGGAGGCAGTCAGGGATGACTTTCACTGCACCAATCTGCCTGGCAAATGTTAACAATAGACAAATGGGTGCAGGGAATTATACCCAGAGGTTACCAAATTCCTCTATCACAACCTCCAAAGCCCCAGAAAAAACTCCCAGATGCACCAACCAGTCTCAAGGAAGCAGCTGTTTTAGAAATTCAAAAACTGCTTAGCAAAAGAGTCATCCAGAAAGTCCCACCAGACCAGAAAAGATCCGGATTTTACTCAAGATTCTTTTTAGTTCCCAAGAAAACAGAGGACTGCGGAACCATCTGGGATCTTAGCCTATTCAATAAGGCAGTTCAACAAACCAAATTCCAGATGGTCACAGTTCAGTTGATACTTCCATTCCTGGAAAAAGACGAGTGGATGTTCTCTATTGACCTCCAAGATGCTTATTACTACATAAAAATGGAAAAGAGCTCCAGGAAGTTTTTGCACTTCCAGCTGGGAGCCAGTCATTTCCAATTCAGAGCACTGCCCTTTGGATGCACCACAGCCCCCAGTGTGTTTACCAAATGCATGGCAGTGGTAGCAGCTCATCTAAGACTGCAAGGGTTTCGAGTATTTCTGTATCTTGATGACTGGCTTCTCACCGCTGCCACCAAGCATTAATTGGAACGGGCAAGAGATTACACCATACATCTCTGTGCACCTCTGGAAATAATTATACATTTCGAAAAGTCCACACTTCAACCCAATCAAAAACTGGACTTCATTGGAGCCCACTTAGACACTGCCTCAAGAACTGCATCCCTCCCTCCAGAAAGGCTACAATGCATAAGATCTCAGGTCGGTCAATTCCTAAACAAGGACAAGGTTCCAGCAAAATTAGTTCGTCAAACCTTAGACTCCATGGCAGCAGCAGCAATCACTCTAGTCCCCTTGGCGAAATATCACATGCAGATATTACAATGGCTACTAGCGTCCCAATGTTCTCTCATTTACCAACCAATGTCTCAACTAATTCTGATTACCAATCATTCCAAGCTTGACCTGTTGTGGTGGCTACACTCCAGCCAGATTCTAGTGGGTCATCCTTTCATTATCCCCCAGCCCCAAGCCACAATGACCATGGATGCTGCCCAGACCAGGTGAGGGGGCATTATATGGGAAGGACAGTCCAAGGCACGTGGTCCCAACTGGAGGCCAACTTGCACATCAGTGTACCAGAGATGAGGGCAGTGCTGTTAGCATTGCAAGCATTCCAAGATGTCCTCCCTCTAGGAACAGTAGTGATTCAGATGGACAACATGTCAGTAGTCTGGTACGTAAACAAACAAAGAGGAACCAAATCTTATCCATTGTGTCGAGAAGCACTCAGAGTTTGGCAATGGGTGATTTCTTCCAACCCTTTTCTTATAGCAATGCACATTCTGGGAAGTTCCAACATGATAGTGGACAAATTGAGCAGAACTATTCTCTTGCCTCACAAGTGGTCTATCAACTCAGCAGGGGAATAACATTTTTCACCACTGGGGCCAACCTTGTTGCGATCTCTTTGCCTCTCCTCTAAAACAACAAGTGCAGAAGTTACTTTGCCCTAATCCCCCCTTACGGGGAGTCTCCCAGAGATGCACTTCTCCACGCTTGGCCTCCCGGTCTGCTTTATGCCTTTCCTCCAATTCCTCTCATTTCACAGTTCCTGAAGAAAGCCTTGACAAGTGTGGTTTCCCTTCCTGTGGCCTCATTTGATTCAGAAACCATGGATTTTGGACCCAGTTCCAGATCTAATGTCTCATCCGGAGGACATGGTGCATCCGAATTTCCAAAACATCAAGCTCACTGTGTGGCTTCTCCAGTTCCCATGATTGTCAGGCATCCTTCTCTTTCCTCACCTGTCCAACAAATTATCATCGCTCACCACAAATTGTCTGCAAGGAAACTATACCAAAGCAAATGGGAAAATTTTGAGAGATGAGCTCTAGACAATGGAATAGATCCATATTCAAGTCCTATCCACAAGGTATTCCATTTTTTAGCCTTACTTTACCAGTTGGTTCCTCTATGCCAAAGATTAAAGTGCATTTAGCTGCAATTTCAAACTTCTATACAGGACTGGGAGGTGCTCCTCTGATGTCACACACACAAACTGTGTAAAGCATTCCTGAAAGGTCTTCTAATGCTAACACCTCCATTTAAAGAACCTCTCCCTCTTTTGGATTTAACTATGGTCCTTTAGACCCTGACTTGGAACCCCTTTGAACCATCGGCAACTTGTGACTTAAAATATCTGTCCTGGAAAACCTATTTTTGATGGCTATCACTTTTGCCAGAAGAGTCTCAGAACTTCAGGCCCTGTTGTGCCAACCTCCATACTTAATTTTTTATAAAGATAAAGTTGCACTTTGAACCAATCCTTCCTTATTGCCCAAGGTTGTATCTGAAACTAATATTAATCAGACTTTACAGCTACCAGTCTTTTTCCCAATTTTTTTGAACAAGGGAAGATATACTCTCCATCTTCTTCATGTGCACAGGAAACATTTTTATCTTCACAGGACTAAAGTATTTAGAAAATCAGACCAACTTTTTGTGGCATTTTCTTCTCTCTATCTAGGTAATCCAGTTTCTAAGGTTACCTTGGCCAAGTGGCTTAGAGACTGCATCACTTTCATTTATCATTCTAAAGGACTCCAGCTCCCAAAAATCAATTCAAGCCCATTCTACAAGAGTAGTAGCTACTTCTGCAGTCTTTCATGCCAGAGCTTCTTTAGATGACATTTGTGTGGCAACCACTTGGTCTTCTCATCATACCTTCATCATTCATTACAAATTAGATCAAGTTTAAAGGGGATGAGCATCCTTTGGCTCTATTGTGCTTAGGAATATTCCTCCGTGAGACCTCCCGAGGCTAAAGTAGCTGGGGACTCTGTCCCACTGTCAAGGATTGAGTGAAGATTGACAACATCAGATAAAGAAGTTATGTCTTACCATAACGTTCCATCTGTGTTGTCGATCTTTACCAATCCTTGACATACCCAACCTCCGTCCCCCATCCTGAGACTCTTAGTAGATAGAATTTAGACTTTGGCTAGCTTTCCTTTAAAGACTCATATTTGGCCTAAATTAATCGCATTATCATGCATTTTTGACCTCTCATGTCTGACTGCCACTCCTCGGCAAACTCAATCTGAGGTCATCTGTGTGAGGAGCATTATGAGTAGAGCCTGGCTCGAGGGTTTGGAGACCAAGAGCTGAAGTAAACAGCCATCTCGGTTCTGAGGTTCAGAACCGAATCCATTGTCAAGGATTGTTGAAGATTGACAACACCGATGGAACATCATGGTAAGACATACTTCTTTTTTTTTTTGTAGGTTTTGTATTGCTACTTGTGATATAGGTTTTTGTCTTTGGGCTATTTTGTGATATTTAGCCATCATTTTTTCACTAGGCCTTGTGTTTGTTGGTTTAGTGTAGTTGGTGTGTTAGGATACAGTTCGTTTAAATTAGAGAACTGTACCAGAGTCCATTTAAGTTAGAGGGCAGTGTCCTTGATTTTTCTCTGTGTGTTGCTGTTTCCTTAGTAGTCTGACCCGTTTAAGTTAGTGGGTCGAACCCCCCCCTCCCCAAAACAAAAGTTTGTTTGGTCAGTGCTGTCTTTAGAGTTTCTAGAGCTTGTCATATTTTCTCTGTTTCCCTTTTTCTTGTTACTGTTGTTTTTCTTGTTTTACCTAAGATGTCTGATAATGATTCCCAACTGATGGGATTTAAGAAGTGTGAGAGATGCAGTAAAAAGATACCCCTCAGGAATAAACACACCCTTTGTGTTTATTGCCTCAGGGCGGTCCATCTGCAGGGGTTGTGCTCTATTTGAACCTCCTTTAATCATAGAGCCCTCCTGGAGAGGAAAAAATAAATTGATCTTAAAAGGCCTACTTAAAACCCAAAAAGCAAAGGGAAGACCACTGGCTCAGCCTTCAACAACGATAAAACACCAACAAATTATTTCTTTTAAGAGCAGAAGTCGCTAAAAATACTCCTTCACAAGACCTTTATCAGCAAAAGCAGATAAACCAGCACGTGAACGTTTAGGACTGGAACAAAAATTTCTTTATTCACAAAAAAGTAAATCCAAGTGCTTTCGCCTGAGAATCTCAGGCTTTTTCAAGGTAAAATAACAGTGTGGCCATTCAGTATATATAACACTCTTAATAGGCCAAACTCATTAATTAAGTCATAAAGAATGAATCAATTAAAAACAATTGTTATTACCTTCAAATAACCTAGTTCATGTTTAAAGTGCTATAGTACCTATAAAACCAGTAATCATTTGACATTTGTAAAACCACATGAATTTAAAAAGTCTGTATGTATTTTAAAATGCAGTTGTAATCCTACTGAGTAAACTTTGCAAAAATAACAAAAAATTTTTTTGTTAACCACAAACTAAATAATGTTCATCTTTATAAAAAATGTGTCGCCAAAAACATATTACTTAGTGTACACAAGTAATACAAATTGTCTAGCCAGATGCAACCATCATAAATCCATCTTTAAAAGAATTAATTTAAATATAATAAATTAAGACCTAAACCTTATGAGTAAATGAATACCCCAGGACCAAAAAACATTAAATGTATATTATTAAATATAAACAAGAAATTCTTTAAAATTACAATATGTTCCTCCTCATTTTAAGTATGCTCCTTAAACTAATACTATCATTCATGCCTGGATGCCTTGTGGCATCTAGTTTAAGTTGCCATACTAACTCTCTACTTTCCAAAAAGGTCTCCCAGTCCCCACCTCTTGGGTCCTGCTGGACTCGCTCTAAGACAAAAAATTTTATGGACATGTCAGTACAAGTTAATGAGTGCTTAAAAAACGCGTTGTTTTCTATTCCTTTTTCAATCTCATAAAAATGCTCATATATTCTCTTTTTGAGCTTTCTCACAGTTTTCCCTATGTAAAAACCATAACAGGACAAACAGGTACCCAAGTACACTACCCCAAATGAGTTACATGTGTGGTGCCCATGGGCTCTCAGTGTGCAGTTTCTAGATGGTATGAATATGTGATCATCATTTAACATATGACTACACTGGTTACACATCCCACATTTAAATGAACCATTTTTCCTGTGTGACAAATTACCTACACCAGAGTGCCATAAATTAGGGGCCTGTTCAAACATTCCTTTTAAATTTATGTCTCGCTTCCTGGTAAAATGTAATCTTTCTGGTATGAATGGTTTGATGTCATCCTGAGATGTTAAAATAGGCCAGAAAGAACGCATGGTATCCTCAATGAAATGTGCGTCACCAGTGTATGTGTAAGTAAAACTCTTTTGTGAGTCAACCTGCCCTGATTTGGTGTTTGTAGGTAAGGGAAGCCCTTTACTTAAAAGTGGAGGGTAATTTAGATGCCTTTTTCCTTTTATTTCCAAAATTAAAAAGTTGATGAGATGGGACGGGTAGTCTCTCTCCTCAAACATAGCTGCCAAGAACCCAGTCTCTTTCAAAAACAATTCAAGTGAGCTACACATCCTAGAGGCTCATATCAATTGGCCTCTAACTATTCCTTTTTTGATGTAAAAAGGATGAGAGCTATCATAATGCAAAAAAGCATTAGAAAAGGTGCTCTTCCTAAATACTTGTGTTTGAAACTGGTGGCTCGTTCTATCTATGGTTAATAACACATCCAAATAATGCAGGGAATCTTCACTAAGATCGTATGTGAACGATAAAAATTCCATTGTAGAGTTAATGTAATCGAAGAATTCAAGGAAACTTTCCTTTGTACCCTGCCAAAAAATGCAGATGTCGTCCAAATAGCGTTTGTAAAATAGAATAGATTCTTGCCATTTTGTTGAGTGGATGTATAATTGTTCCCATTTATGCAAAATGATGTTTGCATATGATGATGCACACGGAGAGCCCATGGCAACTCCTTTGTTCTGCCTAAAAAGCTCGCCACTGAAGTAAATGAAGTTATTATGTAAGATGATGTTCATAAATTCAGCCAAGAGGTTAACTAAGCTGTTACTTAAGCCAGATTCTTTGGCAAGAACCTCAGTAAACCATTCCATGCCTGTGGAATGTGGTATACTGGGGAATAATTCTGTAACATCTATAGTTACCATGAGCATACCAGGTTTACAAATGCCTGATGGAATACTGGCTAAAAATTCCCAAGAGTCTCTACAGATGTAGGGAAGTGTGGTAACAAATTGTTTCAAATTGTGTTAGACAAATCTGCCCAAGGGTTCAGTGATACTTCCCGCTCCGGCCACAATTCGCCTGAACTTGAGGGGTTCAATACCTTTGTGAACCTTGGGTATTCCGAACAAAATAGGAATTTTAGGGTTAGGGACATTTAGATAATTAAATAAGCTCTCATTAATTGCCCCTTGGAGTAGGTGGTCATTCAAAGTGTATTTTATTCTAGCATAAGCAACATTTAATTCATTCCTTGAGACTTGTTCATATGTATCTGTGTCTTGTAGTATGTTATGAATAGCATTTTCATAGTCAAAAAAATACATAAGGACCACCCCTCCCCCTTTATCAGGCTTCATAACCCTGATTTTTTCTTTCCTCAATAGCTCAACAATTCCATATAGATGGTTACCAAAATTGGATGAAGAATAATTGAAGTGTCCCATTGGGTTCATTCTAAAAGATTTTTCCAACAATTCTTCAAACATTCTTAAGCCAGGGTGTGTAGGGGGATTAAATGTGCTATGTCTACTAATATCATTAGATGGAGCTTCTTGGCCTTTAAAATACAAAGAGAGATTCAAGTTCCTAATAAAAATTTTAATTCAATAAGAAGTTTTGGCAGATATGAAGGCCTTGAAGGTATGTAATGCAAGCCCTTAGTGAAAAGTTCAAAAAAATCTGAAGTGATTAAAATATTAGTAAAGTTGTAAATACTAAAGTTGTTATGTGTGACCACTATGTGGTTACTAAAAGGACTTGCAGAGTTCATTATATCAGCAATAGGATCCTCAGAAACCTCTGTCAGTTGTGACCCCTCCCCCAATTCTGCTGGTAAGGGGTATTGTTGTTCCTCCCCATTGGTCTGCCTGGGGTAATTGAAAAACCTGTGGAGGGTTAATACCTCCATTTTGTGCTAACCGTTCACTCCTACGGAGTGGTTCTGTGTTGGGTGTACTGAGGAAATTCTGCCTACCTGCACCATTGTCCAAACTTTCTATATTCAAATTGCCCTGTTTCTGCTTGTTAAATGTAGGGTAAGCTTTACCCTCCCTGTATTCTGCCAAGTCCCTATCTAGTTTCTTGGCTTTCCTGTCTAATACTTTAAGACAATGTTGGTCAACTTCCTTAAAAACTTCATCATACTTCTTTTTGTGTCTTAAAAAATTATTATGCTTTACAATATTGTCATTAAGCAGAGTCAGGTCATTCAATATAGTATTACATTTATTTTGATAATCCTGTACCATAAATTCTAACATCTCTAGTCCTGTACGGTTAAATAATTCCACCAGTTGTGAATACAAAACAGAACCCATGGTGGCATTGCTGGGAAATTTATAACAATGGAGTCCTTTAGGGACTCTTTGTACCTTAATACACTCCCTTAGGTAATTAATTTCAAGTTGAGAATTTTTATAAACATATAGTTTCTTGTTAAAAGTGTCAAAATCAATATCAAGTTGTTCAACGCTGCTGTCAAAAGTACCTTGTTTAAACATCGGTTGAAATTCTGTCCATGCTTTAAAGTTGAACTCCTTGTCAGACAGCCCACCATTCGATTTATAACTGTTATGTGTGTTGTCCTCTTGAGGGCAAGGATTCCGATTGTCCATTACCGTGGTAACCCTCGGGACATCAGCGCCATTCGGCTCCTGTGCGGATGGAAACCTCCGCTTGCTTCGTGCCCCTTGTTGTTGATTACAAGGGATAGTAGAAAGGTTGTTACTGCCTTGTTCAACAAGAGCGTTGCTAATTTGCGTAAGTAGTGTTAGTACTTGATTAAATTCCTTACGTGTGACGGGGGCTTCGTCCAGCTCTTCCCGTGGAATGTTAGGTGTGTTGTGAAGCTCTGAGCACGTTGGATCCTCCGCCATGGAAACCAATAAAAAAGAAACACAGCACCAAAACTAAAAAGCAAAGGGAAGACCACTGGCTCAGCCTTCAACAACGATAAAACACCAAACAATTCTTTCTTTTAAGAGCAGAAGTCGCTAAAAATACTCCTTCACAAGACCTTTATCAGCAAAAGCAGATAGACCAGCACGTGAACGTTTAGGACTGGAACAAAAATTTCTTTATTCACAAAAAAGTAAATTCAAGCGCTTTCGCCTGAGAATCTCAGGCTTTTTCAAGGTAAAATAACAGTGTGGCCATTCAGTATATATAACACTCTTAATAGGCCAAACTCATTAATTAAGTCATAAAGAATTAATCAATTAAAAACAATTGTTATTACCTTCAAATAACCTAGTTCATGTTTAAAGTGCTATAGTACCTATAAAACCAGTAATCATTTGACATTCGTAAAACCACATGAATTTAAAAAGTCTGTATGTATTTTAAAATGCAGTTGTAATCCTACTGAGTAAACTTTGCAAAAATAACAAAAACATTTTTTTGTTAACCACAAACTAAATAATGTTCATCTTTATAAAAAATGTGTCGCCAAAAACATATTACTTAGTGTACACAAGTAATACAAATTGTCTAGCCAGATGCAACCATCATAAATCCATCTTTAAAAGAATTAATTTAAATATAATAAATTAAGACCTAAGCCTTATGAGTAAATGAATACCCCAGGACCAAAAACCATTAAATGTATATTATTAAATATAAACAAGAAATTCTTTATTCCTACTTAAAACCCCCTTCTTGGAGGCACTGGAAGAAGGTCCAGGTTATTCTAGGTCAGATAAGTCCTTTTCTGCGAAGTCTGACAAGTTAGACAAATCTTCAAAATCTGGAAAAAGACCTTCCTCCTTTTTGTCCTTGGATCTGGCATACAAGATTCCGCATCTGTCCTCCTTGGATCTGAAATCTGTTGGATCAGACATGGCTCCATCGGCTCTGACACCTTCTTGTTCGGTGCTAGTGGAGGTTGAGCTTAGGAGTCGGTCCCCGACTTTGGAGCCAGTCTCTCCTATTTTGAAATCTCCTGTAATTCAAAAGACTAAATCTCCCACTCCCTCAACCCAATCTTCTAGGAGCCTTTCAGATGATGATGTGGATTGGATGGTACCAGAGGCTGTTACAGACACTGGCGCTGGCCAAGTTATTGTTGGATCCGACCTCCAAGGCTTCATATCTGATGATGCCCACTTCCTGTTTCCCAAGTCCTCCTCTGATCCAGCCACTGGCTTCGGAGTCAGAAGATCCGGACTTGGTACTAGTGGAGGTGTTGGGTCCGTGACCTACCACATGTTTCACAGATCCAACCTCGGCACAGACGTCCTCGGCTCCATCAGAGCTGGAGGGGTCTAGGAGTTGGCACTGTCCAGTCAGGTCCAGGGAGTCGAGTTGGATCGGACATCTGTCAGATCTGATTTTGCCTCTCGGAGCCTCGGCTCAGATGAGTCTGGCTCCTGCTTCAGCTTTGGGTCCATCGTCTTTGGTTCCGGGGGGTCCTTCAGCTTCTTTGAATCCAGGGATATACTTGGATCAGGGACAGGGGGCCTTTGAGGTCATGAGGAGGATGCTGTCTCCACAGGCAGGTCCACAGTCCTCTTTGGATATTCCTCCCTCTAGATCATCGGTGCCTGCCTCTTTACCCCTGCACCGACAAGGACACAGAGACCCTAGGTCTCAGGACACCACAGGGTACCCCCCATTCTTCCAAAACCTCCCCAGAATACCCTTCTGAGGAGGTCCCTTGGAATAAAATGTGCAAGA
Source organism: Protopterus annectens (assembly GCF_019279795.1). Lineage (NCBI taxonomy): Eukaryota > Metazoa > Chordata > Ceratodontiformes > Protopteridae > Protopterus > Protopterus annectens. The sequence goes on along the minus strand of NC_056728.1, from coordinate 156,481,919 downwards.
GGAAGCACTTAGACTCCCTGGAAAAGTCCATCAATTCTGATATGGACCTCAATGAGGCAGAAGGTTCCCCATGGTCACCTCCAGATGATGTCTCCTTTGGAGACATTCTGGAAATGTTAAAACAGAGAGGTGACTGTAAGTCCTTTAACCCTTAAGTGGAGAAGTCATTATACCTGAAGGCCTTTGGGTCTCACCCTTCCACCTCTTGGGTGACTCTGCCATTCGATGAGCTCCTTGAGCTGGTTTCTCAAAAGGCGTGGGAGCCCCCAGATTCCATGGAGCCTACTCCTAGGAAGCCAAATAAATTTATTACACCCCCTGATAAATATTTTTTGGCAAAGGGAGTCCCAGTCAATGCCATGATCATGGCGGCGGCCACTAAGAAGGAACTCTTGGAGACAACTTCTTCTGTCCATCCCCCGAACAAGGAATCCAGAACTATGGACAGGTATGGAAAGCGCATTTTTTCTTCAGTGGCCTTTTGTCTCAGATTGCTGAACTATCTCACCCATTTTATGAGACTGCAGAGGGATCTCCTGAAAGAGCTAAGAGATACACTCCGAGGTGCAGTAGCTGAAGGGGTTGCCAACAAAGTAGCTTCTCAGCTCACTACCTTAAACTCAGTTGTTAACTCATCCATGAGACTCCTCTCATATGCAGCTGATGGAGCGAGTAGAGCAGTGGGTTCTGGAATTACCCTAAGGAAACATTCTTGAATGCACTTATGTGACTTCACAGAACCCTTTATGTCTTCCTTTGTAAATGCCCCATTTGACTGCTTGTCTTTGTTCAGGCCTAAGGTAAAGGACACACTAACCAAGTGTGAACAGGAAGGAAAGACTGTCTGCCATAGGAGTCCATTTTTCCATGCCTACTAGACTTTATCCCAAAGATCAGAGTGGTAAAATGTGGATACAAAAATCACTGAGATCTTTTCAGGACACATGTGGGGAAACTTCCCCTAGGGGAAGAGGGGGAAGTAATAATGGAAGACGCTGACCTCATCACAGAAGAGGTCAGCAAAATCAGGGTGACAGAAAATCCTTCTTTGGTAAGCCCTTTCAGTGCTCCTGAAAGGAGGCCCGATTGTCCTGCCCTGGAGGCAGTTATGGGTCACTTATCTTTGTACCCAGAATCCTGGTGACAACTAACAAAAGACAGGTGGGTACAAAGCATCATTTCCAGTTTATATCATTCCTTTTTACTTTACCGCTCCAAAGATGAAAAAAGTTCTGGTTGTTCCACCCAGTCAACTCTAGAAATTCAAAAGTTGTTAGACAAAAGAGTCATCCAAGAAGTCTCCGCAGACCAAATAGGGATCAGAACTTACTCAAGATTCTTTTTAGTTCCAAAGAAAACAGGGGACTGGAGAATCATTCTGGATCTCAACATTCTAAACAAATCAATAAAGAAGAGCAAGTTCTGAATGGTGACACTGCAGTCGATACTCCCATTCCTGGGAAGAAATGATTGGATGTGTTCTATAGATTTCCAGGTTGCGTACTACCATATAAAAATGGACAGGTGATCCAGGAGACACTTGTGCTTTTGTCTGGGAGCCAGTCACTACCGGTTTTGAGCTCTGCCCTTTGGTCTGACTACAGCCTCCAGAGTTTTCATCAAATGTATGGCAGTAGTAGCGGCTCTCTTGAGACGATTCTGGGTGTTTCCATACTTAGACAACTGGCTCTTAACTGCCATGACCAGGCATCTGCTAATCAAGGCCAGAAATATAATCTGGCAACTCTGCTCTCACCTACAGATTACCATAAACTACAAAAAATCTGCCTTAGTGCCTTCTCAGCATGTGGTATTCAAAGGGGCAGAATTAGACTCAACACAAATGACGGCGAGACTCCCACCAGAAAGCGTCCAATCTCTAAGGTACCAAATGAGATATCTTTTGATAAGAAAGAAAGCCCAAGTGAAGATGGCCCTCAAAGCTCAAGGGATAATGGTGGCAGTGATAGTTTTGGTTCCCCTAGCATGTCTGCATATGAGGATTCTTCCGTGGTTGCTATTCACTCAGTGGTTAATGCAAGAACTACCAATGTCTCACAAAATAACCATAACAGAAACTTGAAAAAGGATCTTTGGTGGTGGCTACACTCCACTCAAGTGACTCTAGGTCAACCATTTGTTCAGTCCCAACCATTGGCCATGGTGACCACGGATGCCTCCTAGATAGGGTTGGGGGCATTATCTGGGAAAGACAGTCCAAGCCACCTGACAGAATGACAAGGCCCACTTGCACATCAATGTCCTATGGATGAGAGTGGTGCTTTTAGCATTGCAAGCATTTGAGAACTCTCTGCCCCTGGGAACCATTGCAATCCAGATGGACAACATGTCAGTCGTATGGTATATAAACAAACAAGGAGGGACCGGATCTTACCCCCTATGTCGAGAGGCCCTGAGAGTGAAGCAATGGGCAACCTTCTCCTAACCCTTTCTGATAGCAATGCACATCCTGGGGAACTCCATCGTAATAGTGGACAGACTCAGCAGAGCGATTCTGATGCCTCACAAGTGGTCCCTGAAACAGGAAGAATTTTCTGAAAATGGGGCCAGCCTTGCTGCGACTTTTTTTGCGACATCCATGAATACCAAGTGCAGGAGCTACTTTGCCCTCATCTCCCCTCCTGGGGAGTCACCAAGGGATACACTTGTAAATGATTGGCCCCCAGGTCTTGTGTATGCCTTCCCCCCTTTCCACTAATTCCCAAAGTACTTCAGAATGCCAGTTGTTTGGGAAGAGACTTGATACTCATTGCTCCATACTGGCTTCACCAAATCTGGTTCCCCTTCCTGTGGCCTCATCTTTGGGAGGAGCCATGGGTTCTGGACCCGGTTCCAGACCTTCTGACTCGTGGATCAGGAATGCTCCATCCATCCCTTCAGTATCTCAAACTGACAGCGTGGCTGCTCCAATTTCAATGATAGCCAGGCTTCCAACCCTCTCCTCCAAGGTTAAGCACATTTTAATTTCTTCTCATAAGGCTTCAAAGAGGAAGATTTACAAAAGCAAATGGAAAAGATTCTGTTTATGGGCTGCCTATAACCATATCGACCCCTTTTCTGCTCCTATTAGTTTCATCTTAGACTTCCTAGCTAAACTTTTCAATGAAGGTGCAGCTGCAGCTACTATTAATGCTCAGCTAGCAACGATCTCAAACTTCCATTTGGGAGACAATGGCACTAGTATAATGTCTCATAAGCTATGTAAGGCTTTTCTCAAAGGCACTATTTTAAGACCACCTACCAGGGACCCTCCAGTCCCTTGGAATCTAAATTTCATTCTATCTCATATAGTTTTTCCTCCCTTTGAACAAGCATCATCTTGTGAATTAAAGTTTTTCACCTGGAAAAACATTTTCCTGGTGGCTATCACCTCTGCTAGAAGAGTGTCAGAGTTACAAGCATTGTCCATAAAGTCCTTATATTTGCTTTTCCATAGAGACAGGGTGTCTTGGCAAACAAACCCCTTTTCTACCTAAAGTGGTTTCAGAAACAAATTTGAACCAATGTATTGAATTATCAGTTTTCTTCCCAAATTATGAAAACAAAGCAGAGTACATGTTACGTCAATTGGATGTACATAGACAGTTACGTTTTTACCTATATAGAACTGCAGAATTCCATAAATCTGATCAACTATTTGTTTCCTTTTCATAGGTTCATAGGTTCATAGGTTGGTACTAGGCTATCAGCCCTAGGGCCTATACAAGCCTAGCCATAACAATTCCCTGGCTATTTCTTCCCACACTATTTACTTCCCTGGACCCCTGTCTAGCAGGACGACTGACGTGATCCCTGGGGTGAATTTCCTTTCTCCCATCCAATCGTCAAGGTTCCTTTTGAAGAGGGCCAAAGAGGCAATCTGCTTGACATGTATGGGCAATCTATTCCAGAGTCTGGGGAGTCTCTGGGTCAGGAACCTATCCCTCCAGCATGTTTTGTTTATTGTGATGACAAGGTTTAGATCCCTGGAGCGTGTGGCCCTGAGGGATTGGGATTTCTTTAAGTGTAGCATGTCCAACAGCTCTGGGTTTGACATGGCCTTGTATGTTAAGCAGAGATCACCTCTGAGTAGATGATATGCAACAGAGTATAGCTGGAGTTTTTTAAGGCGGTCAGCGTAGGGCATCTGCTTTAGGCCTGTGATTCTTTTAGTGAGGTATTTCTGCGACTTTTCCAGTTGTTGCAGATGTCTTGAGAGGTACATACCAAACAGGACATTGTATTCTATAATGGGTCTAATGAGGGATGAGTGCAGTGGGACAATGACCTCCTTTTTTCTGGATGAAAAGCCCTTAATGATGAGGTGTGCCACATAGAAGGATTTCCTGACTGTTGTGGCAAAGTGGTTATCAAAGGTGAGACCACTGTCCACCTGTGTCCCTAAGTCTCTTATCACACTTTCGGTGTTTAGTGTACTGCCACCTATATGGTAATTCACAGATACATGTTTTTTCCCAAAGGGGATAACTATACCTTTCTTGGCATTGAGCTTGAGCCCATGGCTCTGGCACCAAGCATCTGTTTCTGTAAGGCCCTTTTGTAGAGTATCCACATCATTTGGGGATTCAATAATGGCTCCCAGTTTGCAGTCATCTGTGAACTTTGTTAGCCAGAGTCCCTTAGTGTTGGCCTGTACTTCAGAGAAGTAGATGCCAAACAAGCGTGGTCCCAGGACTGAACCCTGAGGTACACCACTTGTCACTTCTTTGGAGTTGGATTTGGAGTCAGCTACTTTTACAGTGTGGGTTCTATCAGTAAGCCAGTTAGCAACCCATTGGGTGACATAGGGATTAATGCCCAGCTTAGTAAGTTTATCTATGATTCCAGAGTGGGGGGATGGTGTCAAAGGCCTTGGCAAGGTCTAGATAGGCTGTGTGGACCACCTTACTCTTGTCCATGGCTCTGGAGACTGATTCGAAGAAGTCAATCAGGTTCAGGAGACAAGATTGGCCCTTCACGAACTCAAACTGGGTGGGGTCCAGTATTTGAAGATTGCCAATGTCTTTGTTTATAAGTTCCATGATAATACGCTCCATGACCTTGCAGATAAGGCTTGTCAGACTGATGGGACAGTAGTTTCCGGGATCCAAGGTGGATCCCCCTTGTGGAGTGGGATAACTGTAGCTCTGCGCCACTCAGTGGGCATGAAACCTGAGGTGAGGCTATGATTAAACATGACACTTAGGTGAGGTGCCAGTTCATATTGTAGTTCATGTAGTACACAGCCCAGGATGTCATCTGGTCCCATGGATGCTGTATTCTTAGCTTTGGAGAGTGCGTTTTTTACTTGTGTGGCCATTATTACCGGAATTTGGCAATCTTCCGGTATTGAGATGGGCCATTTAGGGGGTGAGAGGGGGGTGAAGTTGGCACTGAATCGATCTGCCAGGATATTGGCAATACCCTTGGGATCAGTATATTTAATGCCATTCTGTTTTAGCTCAGAGCAGATCTGAGCATTGCCATTTAGATTCTTGACATAGTTATAGAATGCCTTGCGGTTGTCTTTGGAATTTTTGGCAATTTTATTTTCGTAACTAGCTTTGGAGGATTTTATGAGGGATCTCAGTTTCTTACTGAGGCTGGTAAGGGAGTTTTTTGCATCCTGGGATTTTCCTCTTTTCTGCAACAGTTTCTTCCTTTTGTTGTAAAGTTTGTTTATGGCAGGGGACCACCAGATTGGCTTCCTTTTTTTGGATGAGAGCATCTTGGTTCTATTTGGGGCACGATTCATGCATGAGTGGATGTGCTCGTGCAGTGCCTTAGTGTAGGATTCAGCAGTTGAACTTTCAGTTCCCGTCTACATGGGTGTCATGAAGTTTGTCACTTCTGACTTGAGTAGCATGAAGTTGGCTTTGGAGAAGTTTTTTATGGAGATTTCCTTACTTGGGGTGGGGGTGGGATGTGGATGTTAAGGTGATTAGCTTATGGTCAGACCTGACTAATGAGGGGGTGCCCATAGGTGTGGAGCATCGATTTCCCATGTTGGTAATGACCAGGTCTAGGATATTGGAGCCCCTGGTGGGACTATGGATTAGTTGATCCAGGGTGTTGGAATTTATGAATTCCAAGAACCGTTGGGTAAAGGTGTTGGTGCATGAGTAGTTTTCCCAGTTAATGGCAGCGTAGTTAAAATCTCCCAGTATTAGGGTGTTTGGTTCTGTCTTAATATTTTCCAGTATGTTTAGAAAGGTATAGTGAGAATCTTGGGGTATGGTGGGGGATCTATAGCAAGCTACAATTTGGATTGCAGTCTTACCTAGTGTTAGTTGTACCTGGAGAATTTCAGATGCATTGTGTTGGGCAACTAGCCTGGTGGTGTGAATATCCTTGGTGAATATTGACACTCCTCCACCTTTAGTGTTTCTGTCCTGGTTTGATGGCCGAAAAGTGTGGTAAGAGTTGTAGCCTGGTATTGCAGGGGTGCTCTCTGGAGCCTTGAACCAGGTCTCAGTTACTGCACAGATATCGATGTTCTCCATTTTTCGGAGTGCCTCAAGAGAGTGCTTTTTGAGGTTTAGACTTCTAGCATTGAGTAGCATTACCTTCAGATTTTGCATACTTGTACCTGTTACGGTGGTGGTTTTGTCCTTTGAACTTTGCCTAAAATAGGCACTATAGGGGTGGCAAGAGCCTTAGCCAGTAACCTGAATCCCAGGGGCAACAGGTGCAGACCTTCTCTGGAAAAGCATCATGGTCTGTCAATCATGTCGTCCCAGGCAGATAGATACTGGATCCCCTTTGAATGACACCAGAAGCTTAGCCACTTGTTGAAGTCAATCATTTTGTCCTTATATTGTGGTATCATTCTGGGCAAAGGCCAGATGCTACTCAGGGCTAGGGTCATACTTGCCTCGGCCACATGATCCGAGAGCTCTTCCATGTTTCTTTTCATGTAGTCCAGGGAGGTACGTTTCAAGTCATTCAGTCCAACATGGACAATGACAGAGTCATATTTGTACTTGTTGTGGAGTGACTTGAGTGAAAGCATTATGTGGCAGATCCTGGCACCCGACAGGCAGCCGAGTATAATTTTCTCCTTGTTCAACCTGGTGAGTGGGACATCAGTGTGCCTGACTATAGAGTCACCTATGACTAAAGTGTTAGGTACATTGTCTTGCCTTAGGGGCTGTTGCTGGGTGGCACACTGGTGTTGTGAACTATGTGACACTTTGGCTGTGATTGGTGTTTGTTTGCGTTTCAGCTTCAGAGGTCCTTGTTGCTTGGGCAGGATAAAGTTAAGGGCCTCTGCATATGTGGATTTAGTGTTGCTATATGTGGGTGTTGGTGGTGTGGGTTTAGAAGGGCTATGTGTTGCTTGAGGTGTAGTGTGGGTGTTAACCTTCTCCTCTTGACTGTCTAGCACAATCTTGGGTGAAGAGAGCTTTGCTTCCATTTTGGCTATGTAAGTGCATCTCTCACAGGTTGTAGTGTTGGGTGGTAGGAGGAGAGGGTTGTCTGTGTACATGAGGCAATTGCTGCATTGCCCCAGTATGCCCAGATTCACCAGGTGGACAGGAGGAATCAACTGAAGCTGACCCTTGGACATGCCTGGTTTGGTGCTTTTTTTTTTTTTTTTTTTTTGTAAAGTACAGGAGCTGTTTTCCCTTACCTTAGCAAGGTACTTTGCAATTATAGGATGTTTAGTGCCTACTATTAATTTCTCCTTATTAACAAGGAGAGTTGAGTGATTGTATCAGTTTAAGGCTTCCTAGTGCTTTCCAGCAGGTATTAGAGAAAGTGTTAGACACAGGGATGCTTAAAGGTAAGATGAAAAAATGCACACTGCAGTGTGCACTAGAGAAGTTAGATGTGAAAGTAGATAACTTAAGTTTTACCTGTTTAAAAAGTTAAGGTTTAGTGAAGAGTTCCTATTTCTAAAACAACAAGATGGATTGAAAGTGGTGGTCACTTTTGTATTCTGGTACTATGGAATACAGTAGGATGGCCAATAAATTTAAATAGTTGAAGGGGAGGGATTTCAAAAATGATGATTTTTGTGATTACTCACACAAGCCAGTGAAAGTAGAGAGGAAATGAGATATATGGTTAGATTAACATAAGAGGCAGGCAACTAGAAAGACAGTGGTATTTAACAAGACAACTGTAACTAGGTGGGAGGGTGGGAAAAAATTCTGCCTGACTCAGAAGAGAGAGAGCTGTAGTCTCTTTTGAAGTTTTAATATTCTGTTAAAGCAGAATGCAGGTAAAACACAAGGTAAAGAAAAAACATAGTATTCAAAATATAGAAAGGCAATAAAGTAATACAAAAATACAAAAAAAAAGCAAACTAACATTTCCTTCACAGCAAAGTGTAGCAGAGTCTGGATGAGCCTTTCTGGTAAAGCTCTGAAATGTTTTATTTTACCCCTTAAATTAGTTCCTAACTCCACCTCCTCAGTTAACAAATGATTAACCTTAAGTGACCTCTTTTATCTTATGAATGAGTCCTTAATTTATCAGTTCTAATTTTTGCCTGACTCAGAAGAGAGAGAGCTGTGGTCTCTTTTGAAGTTTTAATACGCTGTTAATGCAGAATGCAAGTAAAACACAAGGTAAAGAAAACAAACCACAGTATTCAAAATATAGAAAGGCAATAAAGTAATACAAAAATACAAAAAATAAAAGCAAACTAACCTTTCCTTCACAGCAAAGTATAGCAGAGTCTGGATGAGCCTTTCTGGTAAATCTCTGAAATGTTTTATTTTACCCCTTAAATAGAAGGTTTAGTTCCTAGTTCCACCCCCTCAGTTAACAAATGATTAACCTTAAGTGAACTCTTCTATCTTATGAATGAGTCCTTAATTGATCAGTTATAATTTCTGCCTGACTCAGTTCTAATTTCTGCCTGACTCAGAAGAGAGAGAGCTGTGGTCTCTTTAGAAGTTTTAATATGCTGTTAAAGCAGAATGCAAGTAAAACACAAGGTAAAGAAAACAAACCACAGTATTCAAAATATAGAAAGGCAATAAAGTAATACAAAAATACAAAAGATAAAAGCAAACTAACCTTTCCTTCACAGCAAAGTGTAGCAGAGTCTGGATGAGCCCTTCTGGTAAAGCTCTGAAATGTTTCATTTTACCCCTTAAATAGAAGGTTTAGTTCCTAGCTACACCCCCTCAGTTAACAAATGATTAACCTTAAGTGACCTCTTTTATCTTATGAATGAGTCCTTAATTTATCAGTTCTAATTTCTGCCTGACTCAGTTCTAATTTCTGCCTGACTCAGAAGAGAGAGAGCTGTGGTCTCTTTTGAAGTTTTAATATGCTGTTAAAGCAGAATGCAAGTAAAATACAAGGTAAAGAAAACAAACCACAGTATTCAAAATGTCGAAAGGCAATAAAGTAATACAAAAATACAAAAAATAAAAGCAAACTAACCTTTCCTTCACAGCAAAGTGTAGCAGAGTCTGGATGAGCCTTTCTGGTAAAGCTCTGAAATGTTTTATTTTACCCCTTAAATAGAAGGTTTAGTTCCTAGCTCCACACCCTCAGTTAACAAATGATTAACCTTAAGTGAACTCTTCTATCTTATGAATGAGTCCTTAATTGATCAGTTCTAATTTGTGCCTGACTCAGTTCTAATTTCTGCCTGACTCAGAAGAGAGAGAGCTGTGGTCGCTTTTGAAGTTTTAATATGCTGTTAAAGCAGAATGCAAGTAAAACACAAGGTAAAGAAAACAAACCACAGTATTCAAAATATAGAAAGGCAATAACGTAATACAAAAATACAAAACATAAAAGCAAACTAACCTTTCCTTCACAGCAAAGTGTGGCAGAGTCTGGATGAGCCCTTCTGGTAAAGCTCTGAAATGTTTTATTTTACCCCTTAAATAGAAGGTTTAGTTCCTAGCTACACCCCCTCAGTTAACAAATGATTAACCTTAAGTGACCTCTTTTATCTTATGAATGAGTCCTTAATTTATCAGTTCTACTTTCTGCCTGACTCAGTTCTAATTTCTGCCTGACTCAGAAAAGAGAGAGCTGTGGTCTCTTTTGAAGTTTTAATATGCTGTTAACGCAGAATGCCAGTAAAACACAAGGTAAAGAAAACAAACCACAGTATTCAAAATATAGAAAGGCAATAAAGTAATACAAAAATACAAAAAATAAAAGCAAACTAACCTTTCCTTCACAGCAAAGTGTAGCAGAGTCTGGATAAGCCTTTCTGGTAAAGCTCCGAAATGTTTTATTTTACCCCTTAAATAGAAGGTTTAGTTCCTAGCTCCACCCCTCAGTTAACAAATGATTAACCTTAAGTGACCTCTTCTATCTTATGAATGAGTCCTTAATTGATCAGTTCTAATTTCTGCCTGACTCAGTTCTAATTTCTGCCTGACTCAGAAGAGAGAGCTGTGGTCTCTTTTGAAGTTTTAATATGCTGTTAAAGCAGAATGCAAGTAAAACACAAGGTAAAGAAAACAAACCACAGTATTCAAAATATAGAAAGGCAATAAAGTAATACAAAAATATAAAAAATAAAAGCAAACTAACCTTTCCTTCACAGCAAAGTGTAGCAGAGTCTGGATGAGCCTTTCTGGTAAAGCTCTGAAATGTTTTATTTTACCCCTTAAATAGAAGGTTTAGTTCCTAGTTCCACCCCCTCAGTTAACAAATGATTAACCTTAAGTGGCCTCTTCTATCATATGAATGAGTCCTTAATTGATCAGTTCTAATTTCTGCCTGACTCAGTTTTAATTTCTGCCTGACTCAGAAGAGAGAGAGCTGTGGTCTCTTTTGAAGTTTTAATATGCTGTTAAAGCAGAATGCAAGTAAAACACAAGGTAAAGAAAACAAACCACAGTATTCAAAATTCTAAGATTCTAAGAAAGGATCCTCTGTGTCTAAAGTTATGTTTTCTAAATGGCTGTCAGATTGTATAACCTTTGTTTACAAGTCTCAAAATAAAGAACTTCCAAAAAAAGTTAAAGCTCATTCTACAAGAGCCATTGCTACTTCTTCAGATTTTTTGGCTAAGGTGCCTACTGACACTGTTTGCACTGCAGCAACATGGGCTAGCCCTCATACCTTTATCACTCATTACAAACTTGATTTGGCCGCCAGGAGTAGGGCCTCCTTTGGATCCATGGTTTTGAGGAATATTCCCCCATGACCCACCCAAGAATCAGATTGCTAGGGATGCTGTCCCAACCTAGTAAGAATGAAGGCAAGATAGGACAGCATCACATAAAGAAGTTATGTACTCACCATAGGATTCCATGTGTGTTGTCCATCTTCGCCTTCATTCTTACATCCCACCCTCCTTCCCCCCTCTCTTTTCCTTTACTCCTAGAAGATCGGGTCTAGTCAAATTAGATTCCCTTGACCTCTGCCCTTCTTCATCAGCCTCTGAGTCCTTCCTTGGAGTTAGGAAATACCATTATAAATTTAGGGCAAACAAGATCTGGGTATGGTTCCAGTACATGCTGGGTATAGGGAGTTAGCCACGAGCTGGCAGAGGACCTCGAGCTTGAAAATAAAGGCCAAGACGGATCCAAGGATCTGATCCAAACCCAACCTATTAAGAATGAAGGCGAAGATGGACAACACACATGGAATGTTATGGTGAGTACATAATTTCTGTTTTTAATTACAGACCCCAAAACAATGCAAGTGAAGTCCAAAGACTGTCACAGTTAATGTTGTACTAAGCCAGGATGACAATCAGCTTATTTGGAGTAGCTAATGCAGTGACCTAATGCTATTCAATAGTGGAAGAGATTTATATTGGTTATCTTGGTATATTTAGTTTACAGCCAAAAATGCCTGAACAACCTAATGCAGTTTACCCTGTTGACTGAAGTAATAACTATAAAAGAACAATTTAATGTTCCTGCTTTGTCATTCTTAAAGTATATTCCCCTCTTAGTGGTTCAAAGAAAATCTGCTTCTGAGTCATATTGACAGAAGGATTATGTTCAGTCAGTTCTGTAAAAGGTTACAGAAAACCTGTGATACATCAAGTTCAAGGGTGTAGACAGGGATACTATAGGCAGGAGGTTAGATATGGCATAATAGTTAATTTTTTACCTCACAGGTGAGAGGTACAGGGTTTAATTCTTGCCAAGAGAAATTGGCTAAGCTTAAAATGGCCCACAAAGGCAGCTGTCCTCATACTTACCTATAAACCTAAGTATGCCATTTATATGCATTATTTATTTATTTTTAGGGAATCTTCAATTGCTCACGATCTATTCCATCAGCTCTGTAATTTCCTTTCTGATTGTAGAGGAAATGTTTAGCAGACTTACAAGTAATGAGCAAGTGTATTTTCCAGAAGCATGCACTGTCTGGTATAGGGCAGATGCTACATTTGTGGTGGTGGGAGGCAATACTCAATAAGGTGGTATATTTTGATGTACACTTTGGTGTACAACATTCCTGATCAAGCCCACCAACTGGTAGTTGGTCTTGAACATTTCCCCTTTCTTTTTATGTACTTTCTTGCCTCTCTCAGTCAATTTGAGCTCATCTGTACAGTATATTTTGACACTATCTTCTATAAATCCATTCTAGAATCCCCCACAGCTGTCTCTTTGAAGTAATAGTTCCTTAAGATAATTATAAATGTCACCCCTCCTTCTGTACTACTACAATCTGATGTTGCCAGTTTTCATTCTATCCTCAACTAATGGGTTTAGATCCAATCCCTCGATCTGATTCAGCTGTTGCTAAAGCTCGTGTCAACCAAATCCTCTCAAGCTTCTCCCTTACCCATAATGCTCCAACTCCAATTACCTCAGATATCGTTTGCTGCTCTAAGTGAAAGACATAGTGACTATTACTCTCAAAACGATACGTGTTCAAATTGTGAAATTGTTCTATTTTTCTTGGCGAAAACTATCAAATTCTTTGTATTCTTAAATCCCTACCGAATCACCTGTGTCATTACTGTTTTTAGTTAAAATATCTTTCTGTCCCTCTTTTCTTCCTTCTGTACAAATTTGTACCTTCAGGTACTATTATTAGTATTCTTTCCCTTTTCCTACACACTGTGTATTTTTCTTTTCACCATTGCTGGTAATTTCTGTTTCTGTCCTTTCCTTTTATTATCATTAATAATAATGTTTGTTTGTGTCTTTCGGCTTTTCCCGGTTAGGGGTCGCCACAGCAGAACTCCGGTCCGCTAATGATTGGCAGTTGATTTTTTACATACCAGCTTGCCAGGCCAGACGCACAACCTTCAACGAAGGTACGCCCATTCACGCATGTCTCCACGCAGAAGACGCTCTAGCTGAGAATTGAATCGGACAGTGTCTTACTGTGAGGTGACAAATATATATATATATATATATATATATATATACACACACACACACACACACACACACACACACACACACACACACACACACACACACACACACACACACACATATTTATTTGTTTTTTGCTGTAGAATATTCTTATTAGAAATTGCTTGTTTCTTCACTGTTGTTTCCTTCCATGGCAGAGAAAGAAAATAGTCCAGCTGGATTAAAAAAATGCCTTAAATGCGGGCACAAGATTCCATTATCAGATGCCCAGACTTTGTGTATTTTCTGTGACCTCTCTATTTAGAAGAAGACTACTCTATTTGTCATGGGTTTAACCCTAGAGTCCTGGAAGAAAAAAAATGATTTTAAAAGAGTTTCTTCCTTCTTCTTTTGGAGAAGCTTTATCTGGAGCAATGTCAACTACAAAATCTAAAATGTCTAAAAATTTTTCTCCGAGCCTTTCTACATCTTCCTGTAAGGCTTTGGAGCAACCTAGGAAAAGGCCTCCTTCTGATCCGACTGCTCCTTCAGATCTTAAAGGAAAAAAGATTGAGTTTTCAGATCTGAACTCAATCTCAGATCTGAACCACACAAAAAAGGTATTTATTGGATTTAATCTCAACATCAGATCTGAAGCAAAAGAAAAAATAAATATTGGATCAGACTTCTTCGGATCCAGTGCCAACTGATCCAACTACTCCATTCAGTATTGTTCACCTTCCAAGGACTAGATAATCCCCTTCAGTAGATCTATTTCCGTCCAGGGTTCCCTCCACCTATTTGGGGTGACATAGATCCCCTCCAGGATATTCCAGTCACACTTCCAGGAACTTAGCAGAACAAGATGTGGAGAGAGAGTGGTGAGAAGAATTTTATTGGCACAAACTCTGATGAGTGCCCCTTCAGCTCCTACCCCTTTGGGTCAGTAGGTCCAGTCTTCTGTCACGCCCCCTCTTTTCCTCGTCTGACTCATTCCACCATCTCAGAGTCCTTGGTTTCAAGCTGTCTGACTCCATTTGACTCAGATCTGAGGATACTTTTATCCTCAGATCTGAAGTTCACTCTCAGCACTTCAGTTGAATTGGATCCAGAGAGCACTCAGAGCTGAGGCTTCCCTGTCAGATCCAAGGCACTGGAGTCGACTCTGAATTTGTTGGAGCCATCTCTGTGCTTCAGAACCTCGGCATGGATTAACTCGACTCTGGCTTCTGCCTCAGGTGGATTGTCTTCGGAGCAGGGAGGGACAGCAGTCCAGAAGCTTGCCTTTTTGGATCCGAGGTCATCTCCCTCTCTGGGGCAGTCTTCCTTTGAGGCTATGGAGAAAGCATTTTCTGTCTCAGCAACACAGATGGTTCCTACCCCCTCGCATCCTCAGTCTACAGCCTTGATAACTCTGCGCTTGGAGTCTCAACCCTCTTTTCCATAGGGATAGCTAATACTGAAACCCAGGCTTCCCACCTGGGTATCCCAACTTCTTGGAATACCTCCTCAGAGCATCCCACTGAGGAGGTCCCTAAAAAAAAGAAGACATGTAAGAGGAAGCAGGTAGACTCTACAGAGGAGTCTTTCACAGAAGATACAGACTTTGATGAGGGTGAAGTGTCCTCATGGTCACCTCCTGAAGATGTCTCATTTGGAGACATCCTTGAAATCTTAAAACAGAGAGGTGGCTGGATGTCCAGCAACCCTTTATCTGAGGAGTCTGTATTCCTGGAGGCTTTCTGTACAGGCCTGTCTACCTCCTGGGTGACTCTGCCTGCAGATGAGCTCATGGACATGGAAGGATCCAAACACAATTGAACCAATACCTTGGAGACCTGACAAAATTATGGCACCACTGGAAGACAAGCAATTTTGGGGAAAGAAGTTCCTTTTGATGTCATGGTCATGGTGGTGGCCACTAAAAAGGAACTTACTAAGGAGAGTTCCACTTTTCATCACCCCAGCAAGGAGTCTCAGGTGATGCACAGGTTTGGGAAGCATGCCTATGCTTCAGCGACCTTTGCCTTAAGGTCACTGAATTATTTGGCACATTTCACAAGGTTACAGAGGGATTTGATTAAGTAGCTTTCAAATACCCTCTCAGGATCCATTTCTCAGGAAGTACAATCATGTGTCATTTCTCAGTTGGCTACCCTGCAATCTATGTCCAATTCATCCACGATGCTCATTTTGCATGTAAGCAAAGGAACTTCAAGGGCAGAGGGTTCAGGCATTTTCATCAGGAGGTATGCCTGGATGTGCTTATGTGATTTTGTGGAGCCTTTCAAGTCTTCGTTCATCAGTGCTCCTTTTGACGGCATGTTTGTGTTTGGTCTGAAAGTGAAAGACACATTATCCAGGTGTGAGAAGGACAGAAAGACCCTGTCTGCCATGGATGTACATTTTTCAACACCTTAAAGATCTTTTTCCAGGAATCAATAAGGCAGTTGAAAGATGTGGTTCAAAAAATCCAAGGGACCTTTCCAGAACACAAGTGAAGGAAGTTCCCACCCAGCGGCATATAGATGTGTTTAGGTAGCAGAGCATTTACAAGTGGCCTCTGTCCAGTAATGGCATAGGTGTCAGGTCAGGGGTAAATTTCTGATTCCCCATCCATTGGTTCAGGTTGCATTTGAATAGGGTCAGGGACTGAACTCGGCTTCAGATGAATGGGAAGCCTTTTCCAATGTAGGGAAAGTGTCTGATGTATATGAAGTTTAGGTCCTTTGACTGGTTATTTCTAATGCTGTTAGGCTTACAGATGTACGATAAGTCCATTGGTACTTGACCAGATCATGCCTTGTAAGCTAGAGAAAACTAATTAAGATTCACTACTGTCTAAAATAGTAATTTAGATGAGCAGGGGTATACTTTTCATGTGTAAAACATTTAGGTGGGGTAGAAACAGACATATCTGAATGCTCTGCAGAGTGTCTGTCTCCTGAGAAAACAGGGGTAAGGTAAGGGTTCTTCATTGTTTTTGGTGACAGCACATGCAGTTACTGGTTCCTCAGCTGCAGCATCCACTCAGTATATCAAATGTCCGAGGTAACAAACGCAAGTCTGCAACTTACTGAATCTTCGAGGTTCACAAACCACTTCAGTGAATCTTGTTCTGATTTGACTGACATATCTTCTCAAAGAAGAACCACGATCAATGACCAAGTGTAAGCCACAGGTCTTGGACAAGCCTCAGTTATGTTAGGGCAGGAATCCATTTAGGATTACACCTATATTTCCAAGGGGGTGCTTAATTTTCAGGTGCAAATCTTCTCAGCTTTTTAATATTTCTCTGAAGTATGTATCAAAGGCCATGACCATATGTGGATTTTTTTTTCTTTCAAATCTGACAAAAACAAGTTTGGATCTTAGTTTTCTTGATGTAACCATTTCTGCTGCAGAGAAACCTGTTACTGTCTGACCTTTCATTTTCTTTGTCCCTTCCTACAAAGACTGCACATTTCTCTCTGCCTGCCCACTTATGAAGTATAAAATGGTGCAGCAATGAAATGAAGAAATGTTGTTTCTGTCATAAAGTTTGTAGATTCTACACTGCTGAAGTTAAGATCCTATATCAGACAGCAGCACTTCAGGAATACCATGCATGTTTTTGTCTCATTTTTTAGTGGATGTGTATGATGTAGCAGAATTCGTGGCATACATATCCTTCCACTTTGAATGAGCACCTGACAAATCCAGAATAATTTTTTAAGGAATGGGTCAACATACTCCACATCCAAAAATCTGGTCCATTATAGTCAAGTCATTAAGCTCACAATAAGTTGAAGCTATCACCAGGGCCAGCTTGTTGACCAGCCTACAAATCAAGGTAAGCTTTACATCGACAGGCGGGGAACTGAAGAAAATATTTGATGCAGCTAGTATGTACTAATTCTAACATCACGTTGTTGTGCTGAAAGAAGAATGGTTTCTGTAAATGCATATAAAAATTGCAGTCACTGACATTCACTGAATTTAAACACAATCAGAAGGACGCTTAGTGTGTAAAACTTGATAATTTGTTTCTCAACAAACAGTCCTTCAAAAAAAAAAAATAGACTTTATATCTGCTTGCAATCTAGGCTAGGGCTCTTACTGTTTGAAATTCTTCACACATTTTTATTTCCTTTTCATTAACATGAGCTATACATATTATCTGGCTAAGCATTTTATTCTGAACCCCATTTTCAGTATTACAGAATGATCTTAATGAAAGATTATTACTATAGAGCCTCATAACACCTATCTCTGAGACTTAATTTTAGCCTTCAGGAACTGTATAATTTAAATCTTTTCTTAGTAAGGTTTTCTGAAATGGATAGTCTGCTCACTGCATCAGCACTAACATGATACTTTCCTAGTCTGTGAACAATTCACTCATAATGGTTATACCACTTCCAGTAACCACTTTGGAATTCGCAGGTCAACATCAGGTTGGGAGACTGAGGGATAGATCAGTGCTATCATGAATGGTTGTGGATAGTATATTTGCATGATATGGTGCTAAAAGTAGAAATGGCTATGGCAGTGACAGTGCTGACTTATTAAAGCAACCCATGGTATGCCAGACACACTGGACAAAGGAAGATGCACAGCAAGCCATAGTCATTGTTACCTAGAGGATACCCCATCAGTGGAGACCATGGCAGCTGGCTGTACAGAGGATGGATGCACAAAAATACAGTGACACAGATTGGAGTCGGTACTACACGTGCACAGCATAGGGATGCATCTGGAGATGGAGGGGTGGAGAGATTGTATGTAGCTAGATGGGGACAGCCATCACAACTACTATGCAGCTGCAGCTCCCAAGGACCCCAGTCAACACAAACACATGTCTCTGCACCAGTAATTGAACTGGACAATGATCCATAGCTTTCACTGCTTGCATTTATTTATTTATTTATTGACATTTGTTGATCGGGAAAGTCCACTGGGCTCAATGACCCATTTTCAGTGAAGGCCCAGGGAGAAAAGCTCCATACAGTCACAGAAATTTTTACATAACATCAGCTTAAGTTTGAAAGTCAAGAAAGTTTTTACATAATACAAATTGAAGTAGATATATAAAGATAAATACATATCATAGAGGTATACAATACAAGAAAATAAACCCAGTGTGTTAAATTTTTAGTAATTCTGTTTGTATATTCTCATAAGTAAGAATACTGTTTAATCAATTCTGTTTATTCAGTCACAGAAATAAAGAAAACAAGAGAGATTGGATACAAAGACAGATAGTGTAAACTGTAATTATGTTAAGTTAGTAAAAGTATTTGTAGTATATAGTGGCCAAAACATTTAAGGTGGTTTAATCAAGAACAGACACGGTTATTGAGATAGTGTTCTTTTAGTGCAAATTTAAATGTTTTTAAAGAGTCTAGCTGCGTAATAGAGAGACTGAGTGCATTCCAAAGTTTGGCAATGGCATGGAAATAGAGACATTGTCCAGCTCTTTTGTTGGTTTAGTTATGGTTATGGGTTGTTTGTTAGAGGACCTAAGATGCTGAGTAGGGGTGTATGCTTGTATTATAGTTTGAAGGAATGGGCAGTAGTTTGGATTATTTAGTAGTTTATGGGTGAGAGGGCGGCCACGGTGGTGCAGTGGCTAGCATTGCTGCCTCACAGCAAGAGGTTCTCCGGTTCGATCCTCGACTGGGGTGCCTTCTGTGCGGAGTCTGCATGTCCTCTCTGTGGTCGCATGGGTTTCATCCGGGTGCTCCAGTTTCCTCCCACATCCTAAAGACATGCTGTAGGTGGATTGGACACTCTAAATTGGCCCTAGGTGTGAGTGCGTGCATGTGTGTGCCTTCTGTGGAAGGTTGGGCACCGGGCTGGCAACTCGACACTGTAAAACTCCAATGCCAATCATGAGCGGACAGGTGATCCACTGTGGCGACCCCTAACCGGGAAAAGCCAAAAGAAGAAGAAGTAGTTTATGGGTGAGAGTAAGTTGGGAGTAATTTAGGTAATGAGGGAACTCAAACCAGTTTATAGATTTAATGACCAGGCAATGATGTGTGCCAGTTGGCATGTTGGAGACAAACTTAGCTATTTTATAGCATCATGACTGGAGTTTGTTCAGGAGAAATTGTGTAGGTTAATGAAATTGGGGCAACCATAGAGGAGGGAGGGTAGAAGTAGACTATTACGAGTTTCAACTTGTTAGACTTGTCCAAATAGAATTTATGCCTATAGAGTTTGCCAAGCTTAAAATGGGTCTTTTTGATTGAGCTGAGTATATGATTCTCAAAGGATAGTTTGTTCCTAGTTGTGATGCCAAGTAGTTTAGCTGTTTTTACAATTTTCAATTTCTGTGTTGTTTTGAGAGAATATTTTAAAGTCTAGAGTTAGAGGTTTGGTTGTAAAGAGTGAAAGTTTTGATTTTTTTGGGGATTAAGTAGCAGTTGAGCTTTGTTAAGCCAGGATTCAATGGAAGTAAATGCATTTTGTTTTAACTTTAGGAGATCTGAGACGTTGTTAGAGGATGTAATTATTGTTGAATCATCTGCATATTGAATAAGTGTATTTGCAGGGATGCTTTATGGAGAATATTAATAAATATGTTAAAAAGCAAGGGCCCAAGAATAGACTCTTGGGGAACGCCTGTGTTGTTGACTAGATAACTGGATTTCTAGCTTTGCCATCTAACAGATTGTTTTCTGTTGTGTAGATAATTATGGAAGCAGGTTAGAGTGTGTGGGGAGCAGTTTATGGTCTCAAGTTGTAGAAGTAGTTTTGAGTGGGACACAGTATCAAAATCTTTTGATAGGGCTAATAGGATCACTGATGTTAGTAGGCCTGCATCAAGAGCTTTGTATACAGTGTTGGCAAATGAGAGTAAGGCTGTTGCGCTGTGTGCTGGCCGAAAACCATGTTGGGTGGGTGTGAGTAGGTTATTGTCTGTGAGATGTTTTAGCAGTTGAGAATGAATACACTTTTCCAGAATTTTAAATAGAGGTGAAAGTATGGAGATGGGCTGGTAGTTATATAGATCACTGGTGTTACCACCTTTGTGAAGGGGAGTAGTAATTGAGTTTTTCCATAGTTGTGGGACATATGATTCAGAGATTGATCGGTTAATGAGAATGCTAATTGGAAGAGCTATGCAATCTGTTGCAAGATTTAGGTATTCAGCTGGGAGGCCATCTGAAGAGGGGGAGCATGGTTTTAGTTTTGAGAGCAGTTTATGAACTAGCGAGGTGGGTACTAGTTATAATGTAAATAGAGGAGTAGATGGGTTTTTGTTGGAATTGCAATTGATGTGGGGGAGTTGTTAGAGGTGTATTGTTGTTTATGTTGCCAATTATACTTTTGTTAGTTTGTAGAGAGAAATCATTAGCAAGTTTTTGGATAGTATCAATAAAATAGAATTGAAGTCTTGGGCAATTTCTTGAGGGTCTTTGTCAGGAGATGGGGAGGGGTTGTGTTGAGTACCAGGATTTAGGAGAAAGGAAACAGAGTTCCAGAACATTTTGGGTTTTTTTGTTGGCTAGTGAGCTTAGTGGAGAAATAGCTTTTTTGATCATCGATGACTTGCTTTTTGGCATTGTTATGGAGTTGTCTATATCTGAGTTCAAGTTGTGGGGTTCTGTTTCTATGCCATTCCTTCCAGGCTTTATCCCTGGAGGTAAGTAACTGTTTAGTATGTTTAGTTAGCCATGGAG
The DNA here is from genome assembly GCF_019279795.1 of Protopterus annectens. NCBI lineage: Eukaryota > Metazoa > Chordata > Ceratodontiformes > Protopteridae > Protopterus > Protopterus annectens. The sequence continues at coordinate 156,460,993 of NC_056728.1, read as the reverse complement.
CATGGCTAGGCTTTACCCTTTTGGTCCATGTGGGGGCAAGACTGTCTAGAATATCTAAAAAGACTTTATTGAAGTAGTTGACTGCTTTATCCAGTGGAAGAAATTTGGTAGGGGACCAGTTGTGGGTTTTTAGTCTCTCTAAGGATAGTTGTTCATTGAAATGGGTAAGATTCCTAGTTGTTCTTAGAGAATGCAGTTTGTCTATTTGAGGTTGGGTTCTATGGGTATAGGCAGGAAGATGGTTACTAAAGGTATTGGGTAGGGTCCCTGCCTTGGTGAATTTTTGAGGGTGTGAGATGAGTATCCATTCTAGGGTTGATTCTGCTTGTTTTTTACCTTATGAGTGGGGTTAGAGATGAGTTGAGTAAACCTGTGTAAGTTAATACTATTTACTGGGAAGTCAGAGATGAGAGTTTGCCAGTTTATATTTCTGTCGTCAAGAATAATGCTTTTGTTTAATATATTGACGGTGGTCCAGGATAGTAGATCTTCCAGAGTAGGTATGTTTTGACCTGGGGGAATATAGAGTACAACAATACATAATTGTTTTCTGTTGTTGATGTGAAGTTTAACTAGTAATAATTCCATATTTCCAAATCCTGGCATGGGTTTATTATATGGTGTAACAACTAAAGTGTCACAGTAGATTAATGCAACACCTCCACCCTTTTTTATGTAGCTGGTCATTTTTATGTATATTATATCCTGGAGGAATTATTTTTGTGTTAACAATATGTGGTTTTAGCCAGGTGTCTGTGAGTGCTATAATATCTGTGGAGTAGTGAGAGAGCCAGGCATGGCATTTGGTGGTTTTGTTACAGATGCTACGTACATTAATTGTAGTGAAGCAGAGGTTCTTGGCACTTGAAGAAAGGTGTTGAACAGAATGGTTGTTAGGTCCAAGGTTGGGGTGAGTGTCGCCACATAGAGAGAAGGCCATGTAGTGACATGTGTTGCGTAATGAAGAGATGCCTATGGTGGGGGTTGCAAATTAGTTTTAGTTTGATTATGATGACAAAGGATCTAATCTTTGTAAGGTGTCAAGTATGGAAGTTGAATAAAGAGGGTGAGATGTCAGAGAAACTATTGGTATTAGTGTGGAGTGCAATGGGTGATGTGGAAAATGTTGAAGTTGGAGAGTGGAATATAGTAAGTAGGGACGTGGTGTGGGATAGGAATGGAAGAATGGAGGTAAAGGAGATTAAGGTAATACAAGGTTTTAATTTATAGTACATGTTAGGAAATGGTTGTGTTACTATAGTTAAGGAGAAGAATGAGGCTTCCTTGGTTTTCCCTGCACTCAGTGTTAAGCTTACATTCAGTTCTTTTAATGTAGGCTGTTATAAAGCTTTCTTTTTTATAGTTTTACACACTCTCACTATATGCAGAATTCTTCCACAAGCATGGCATTTTTATTACTTGACCTTACAATGTGAAGCCCTGTGCTGTTTAAGCAAAGATATATAACAAAGTTTAACTTTGCTATATTCCATAATGCTCAGATCACCCCTGTTCTCTAACATGCTACTGCCAGCTGTTTAACTTAAAGGTTTTTATATGATGTTTCCATGGATGAGGAAATGTTTAAGGTGTGTTTGGATATCAGGTTATTGTCTGATAATAACTTTTTTTGCATGCATTTTTCATTTATTCCACATAATTAGTTTTGGACTAATTTTTCAGCCCAGCTACATACTGATTTACTGATACAAGAAGCTTTCTGGTACAAGAATTAAAAAATATGATAAAAACAGCAACCAGATACAAATGTAACAGGCTGAAGAAGCTCTAAGTCCTAGACAATGAAGACTCCCATAAATTGCACACTTTTATTGTAACAAGAAACCAAAAGAATAAGTGCTTTCAGCCAGCTTAACTGGCCTTCATCAGATTCATCTGAGATTACTGTCAATTATGAGTGTATATAAATATGATACAGCCACAGGGAGTGAGCTTAATTGATCAATTAAAACAATTAAAACAGTTAAAAACTTTTTTAACATATTTAGATGTTAGAATGTGAAAAAAATGATATTTGTAAACCTCTGTATGTTATAAAAAGTATATAAAACGTATATATGTATACGTATATGTATATAATCAATGCAAAAATATCAAATACACCATACAATCAATTCACATTCAATACAAGTCAGTTAAATGAATTAAATAAATAAAATATACATAAAATACACTACAAGACCATGAAATAGTTCATGTTCTTGCTTTTAAAATAGGTTTTAATTATATATAATCATTTATTCCAGGGGGATTGGATGCATTTAATTTGATTTGCCATATAACTTCTTTTTCTTCCAATATAAGTTTTTCATCACCATCCCTAGGATTAAAGTGTACTTTCTCAAGTATAGCAAAATGAAAAGTGTGGTTGGAATTATTAGATTGTATATGTCTAAACAAGGCATTCTTAGTGTTTTCTTTTTTGATATTATATATATGTTCATAAATTCTGTTTTTAGATGCCTATCCGTCTTCCCAACATAAAATGTTGGGCAGGCCATACACTTGGCCAAATAAACCACACTTTTAGTGTTACAATTTCCTGTCTGGAAATCAGTTTTATTTTTACATAAATTATTAAAGGTTGTTCAAGGCTATTACCCTCATATATATATAAGAACACTGGTTGCAAGCTCCACATTTTGTCATTCCTCTTAGTACTTTGTTGGTCCTATCACTTTTATAATTTTCCAGTTGGAATTTTATATTCCTACCAGTCTTATAAATAAACCTAGGCTGATATCCTAGACTATTGTAGACTTCAGTATTACCTCTAAGAACATTCCAATTTCTATCTATAATGTTTTTTACAATAGGTGCTTGTGTGTTATACTTTAAAACCATAGCTCGTGAGAAATCAGTATTATTCTCATTATTTCTTTTATCCATTTGCTTGGAAGCTGCACCTAAAAGAGGTTTATATAGTGTTCCCCAGTGTGATAAGACATACTCAATAGTGTCTTCAACTAGTTTAACAGGGTAACCTCTTTCTAAGAACATTCTACCAATAAAATTGAGTTCTTGTACATCATCTTGTTGGTTGGAAGTCATCCTGGCTGCCCTAATACATTGCCCTTTTAAAATCTTTTTTTCTGTGAAAAAGGGTGGCAGCTTTGATACTCTAAGTAGGAATTACTAAAAGTGGGCTTGCGATGTATATTGGATTTGAATCCTGATGGTGTGTGAGAAATGTAAGCATCCAAACATGGCAACCCAATTTCACTAAATGAATGTGTAAATTTAAAATAGGGACAAATACTATTTAAATATCCAACAAAATTATGAATAACATCCTTTTCCCCATTCCATAAAATAAATAAATCGTCCAAAAAACGTACATAGAGAGTAAAATATTATCTGAATTCACTATTGAAAACATATCTATTCTCCCATTCTGTGAGCACAAGGTTTGCAAATATGGGGGCACATGATGCCCCCATAGCTACTCCCTTTAATTGCCTATAATATTCACCTTTGAAATATATGAGATTGTTTTCTAGAACAATGCTCATCATTTCCAATAATAAAAGAATTTTGTAATTATTTAAATTCGAATATCGTGTCATGGAAGTGTGAAAAAATTCTAAACCTTCTTCTTTGGGTATAGAATTGAATAAATCCACCATGTCTATTCTCATAAAAAATCAAACTCCTATCCCAAAATTCTTGTTTCAACCGACTCAGAAAGCCCCACGAATCAACAAGTAAATGTGGGATGTTATTATAGACAGGTTTTAACCAGTTGTCAATTAAAACTCCAATCTGGTAAGTTTTGGACTTGCTTCCTGAGACTATTGGTCGAAGGGGAGGGTTAATGTAATCTTTGTGTACTTTGCGTACTCCGAACATAGTTGCTAATAAAGGGGAATCAACTTTAATAAATTCATAAATCTCTCTAGTAATCCTTCCTTCCAGCAGAAACTCTTCTAACCAAGAATCTATTTGTCTATGAGCTATATTAATTTCATTAATACTTATAGTCTCGTAGACATCAGGGTTATTCAAAATGTCATACACATTTCAATGTTCAAAAAGCACAACACCCCCTCCCTTATCCGGTTTCATAACTCGAATAGTATTGTCTTGACAAAGTTTATGAAACAATTCCCATTCTGCTTTGCTAAGGTTGTATTCCCACTCTTTCATTCTGGACATGTATGCATACGTCCTATAAATGTCTTCAATAGTTACCCTTTCAAAATTAGCAAGAATGGGTAGTAAAGGAGGGTTAAAAGTGCTCTTTCTTTTTAATTTACTAAACTCATAGTCTTGGTTCTTATCCTTAAAAAACATGGTTAAATTGAGCTTCCTGATGAACAATTTGAATTCTAATATAACATCAATAAGATCCATATGGAAGGTAGGCACAAATTTAATTCCTTTTAAAACAAGGAAAAATACTCAGGGGTCATAAGACTATCAGTATAGTTAAAATTTTTGAAATTATTATATTCAAATATGTAGTCATTAATCTTTACTATCTTTTCTGATAGTTGGCTTGGGGTAGCTTGTAACTGTTGGGTTTGTCCCAACCATTCAGCCCCTTCTGCCCTGAGTCCCATTTTTTTCTCCTGTTTTTCCAATTGTTCTTTTTTTGACCCTTCCAAAAAAATTTTTTTTCAGTGTTTCTATGTTGTTAATTTTTCTGGAGGCCCTTCCCATCATCGTTTTTTATTTCACTAAATTCATAAGTTCTAAACTTTTGGTTAGTACTGGAATTCTCAATTGGTTTAAATGTATTCCATATATAAACATTTTGCTCATTATATTGTTTTACATCTCTCTGTATTTTCCTTTCCTTTCTCTTAAAAATAACTGTGGCATTTTTCTTAACAATAGCAAACTGTTTGTCATAAAAAATGTTTCCAGTTGTCGAAGACCAAGTCTTCAGTAATCTCAAGATTTAATTTCTCAACATCAACCATAAATCTACTAATTTTAACATCATTGTGCTTTATCAGCAAGCGCATAAAATTAAAACCAAATACATCAAACAAAAGATTAAAATCATTCATCACTTCATCACAAATGTCAACCCCCATCAGCTCCTTGAAAATTCTAAGCCCCTGAGGTACTATGTTTAATTTAATAGATGTTTCAAATTATGCATTATCAATTTGTAAACGTTTTACAATTTTCATTTTCCTTTCCATAAACAAAATGGTGTCTTTAAGAGACCCATACATATCTCTACAAATGTCATTTGCATTAGAATTGTCATTGTACGACTCCATGTTATCCCCAAAAACATATCCTGATTTCAAAAAGTCTTCTAGTCGTGTAACCGCATCAGCGGCAGGAAATTCAACAGTACTTTTGTTTCTATTATCAAAAACAATAGTGTTCATACCTGACGCTGCTTGAACATTAGCGGAATTATTAACGACTGAAGTGTAGGTACGTTGAGGGTAAAAACATTTAGGTTTGGCTCCACACCATACATAATTGTCGCACGACTGCAAACTTTCAAGGGAACCAGAAGAATGAAATTTATATATCTCTAGTATTTCACTAGGATTACAATTAAAATGATTTTGCAGTAACATTACCAGGTAGCACACATCATTCATTAAATTTTGCAGGAGTAAGTTTAGCAAACTGTCTACGAACAGAAAGATGCATGGCTCTTGGTACTGTCATTGTTTTAAAAACAAACATGTTCAGTTCTTTTGCAGTATTCCTCCAAGTTGGTTTTCATATCAAATGCATAGTACTTATTTGTCATTTTCTTCTCATTTCATTATTCTGCATGTATTGTTCCCACAATTACCAATTTTTTCTATGCAATTTGCTCCTACCCTTTTCTAAAGATTCCAATTCCAGTCCTTTTATCTCTGTTACTATAGTCACTACTTTAAATATGGTTGGCTTAAACATTGATTTCCATTTTCTAGTATTTTTTTTTTGGCAGCCATCAGTCTCTGCAGCATTGTTGTCTCTGCACTGTAGATAAATGCTCAAATAGTAGTGATAGGAAATAGTGAAGCTGCTTTCACTTCTTGTGTGTGATCATACTTTATAGCTTCTTAAAATATGATATTTATCTAATGTCAATGGTAGATGAAAGTGCAGAAATATTGGGAAGGTCAAGGTTCCTGACTACACTAGACCCCCCCCCCCGAAAGGAGTAGTGCAAATCCCTCTACCAGATGAATGTTGAACATCTGGTGGATTATTCTAGTATAGTATTTTCCCTTTTTGGTTATATACAAATGGTGTCCCTTTAACTTTTCAATGACTCATAGATGGAGTCCTAAAGCCTCATGGACAATATGCTGTTACTACTTGGATGATATTGTAATTTACTGTGAGGACGCGGACTCTCATCTGGTCAAGGCATAAGCTGTACTGGATGCCTTAAAACAAACCAGGTTAACTGTTAATATCTCCTAGGACATAGGTAGGAATGACTGGAGTTACATACCTAGGATATGTAGTAGAATGGGGGATTAAGTAATGAAAAGAAGAGACAAAGGTAATGAAAAACTGACCTATATTAGAAACTAAAAAACACGTGAGGGCATTACTGGGATTAATTATTATCAGAAGGTTTGTACCCTATTTTACAAAACTAGCATACCCTCGCATAAACCTTTCCAGGGGAAAGATATGCCTCAACGTAAAGTGGACAGTGGATACCAACACTGCTTTCAAGAAGTTAAAGGAAACATTATTTGTTCATAGCCTGTGCCATTATCTCATTGTTTTAGGAAACTATTTATTATACAAACTGATGTATCAGAGGTAGGTTTAGGAGCAGTGCTGTTACTAAATTTTGATGTAGCAGAACATCCAGTATGCTTCTTAAGTTGTAAACTAAGTAAACAAAACTTCTATAGATGAAATAAAATGCTTAGCTATTAAGTCAGTGCTGGCTTCCTTAAAATACTATCTGCTAGGGAGGACCATGCCTCCCTTTTACAGATATACCAACAACAGGATGGGAAAACAAAACTGTGCAGGTGGGCCTTATCTTTGCAGTCATTCAAATTTAAAGTTCTGCATAGGCAAGGGTCAACTCATCAGAATTCAAATGGTCTGTTATGGGCACATATCCCGTCCAGTGGAAATCAAACCAAGGGTTTTACTTGAGTGGATCAAATGCAACACAATGTGCTATATCTTACCAAATAGTGAGCACAAAGTTTGTAAATATGGCTGTAAATGGTATATATGGAATGTTATACTGAATTTGTTGAAAAGAAAATACTTTAGGTAGGAAGGTTTATTTTTCATTAGTGAGCATTTTTTAGGAGCAGTGGGAAATTTTCTATATTAACAAGCAGGTTTACTTAATGAAACAATTAAAGATGTATAAACGGAGAGCTGAGGAAAGCCCTCTACTGAATGTTGTTTACCTTTCTTGGAGGGGACATGATGTCTGGAGATGTGGGTCTGGAAGAGATACAGTAGACGTGAAGGAAAACCAGGAAGAAGACACCAGTAGGAAGCTTGAGGTTGTTCCTGTTAAAGGAATCCAAAAATTGTGTAACAGAGTGGCTGATGGGGATGAAAAAAAGTGAAAGTAACTGCAGTTAATTTTTGTTAAGCTGTACAACCTGTATTTTTTTTAAGACTGATGTTTGTCCTGGTTTTAATGCTCCACAATATAATACACACTCACACATATAAATATACGACTATATATATATATATATATATATATATATATATATATATATATATATATGTATAATATTTCATTTTGCACTGTCAAATCATCATTTCATAAACAGACTGAAGTACGTGTTTGTCAAGAACACTGACTACTGACTATTGAGTGCTGGAGAAGTATAAAGAAGGAAGAGTGGTTGCTTGTGGGAAGGTAAGTGTGGGTTTGGGATTTTAATGCCAACATTTTTTTTTGTTGACTATAACATGACTTAGTAACTTTTAAACATGAGTGTTACTTTTTTACTTTTGTGGACAAACATTGTTAAAACTAATTTAAAGCTACTTTTTATTAGGTAAAATTGTGTTATTTTTACTTTTGGGGGATGGGATAAGTAAACAAGTGCTTTTTACTATGTTTTTGTGGTAAAACTGACCTTTTTACTAATCTGAACTACAGCAGAGCACTGATTATCCGAATGTTGATTATCCGAAACATCAAATTTGATGTTGTCAATTTTCATTTTGTCCTCAACTGATGAATTTGGATCCGAGCCCTTGGATCAGACTCAGCTGTTGTAAAACCTTGTGGCAACCTTGAAGTCTCAAGCTTCTCCCTTACCCAGAATGCACCAACCCTATTACCTCAGATCTCGTTTGCCGCTTCCAGAGAAAAGACGTGGTCCTTTATGCTCTCGAGTTTGGAGTGATAAGTGGCTTTAAAACTTAAATCTGATGTTGTCTCTTTCATTCTTCCTCACCACTGGGTTTAGGATCCAAACCTTGTATCTGACTCCACCTCTCTTCTCCTAGACTTCGGATCCAAGCCTTTAGCTCCTCCCTTTACTCATGATCCCCCACTGCTTCCATCCAAGTCCTCAATTCTCATCTTCTGAATTCAAGACCAGGCAGATGATCCAGCCTAGCTGTATCTTTTTTCTTACTGTTGTTGTTTTTTTCTTAGTGCTTCACCCTTGTTAATTGTTGGGTGTTGTATTTAGTGTAGTTTTAGAAAATAGTTTAAATAGTTTAAATAGTTTAGGTAGTTTATCATTCTTAGTGTGTATAGTGTTCTATTTGTATAGGAATAGGTAGTAGTTAGTTAACTAGTATGAAAGTAAGATATTTAAAATAGTTATATTTAAACTAGTTGTATTCTTTTTCTTAGCATGACTTCTTTGCTGTTCAGGATTTGTAGTTTTTGCTAGTGCCAGGGAATGTGTGTGTGTGTGTGTGTGTGTGTGTGTGTGTGTGTGTGTGTGTGTGTGTGTATATATATATATATATATATATATATATATATATATATATATATATATATATATATACATAGTTCCCTACGACCCTGCTTTGCTTTGTTTTTTTTTTTTTTTTTTGTCTATATATTAAGGCGTGGCAGAAAGAACTGACTAGTCTACTGGATAAAAGAAATGTACTTCTTGTGGGCATAAGATCCCCAATTCAGATGCCCACAACAAGTGTGCTTATTGTTTAGGCACCACACATCTCGAGAAGAACTGTCAGATTTGTGCCACCTTTAATCAGAGAGCCCTCTCAGATCAGAGAAATAAATTGATTTTGAGAGGACTGCTTCCTGCAGGAGCTTACCCCCCCAACTTTCTCTGATCCAAAGAAGAGACCTCAGAAGTCTCCCTCCTCCCTGTTGGAGCCTTCTTCTAAGAAATCTAAGAGTTTGGATCCTGATTCTTTGGATCCAACCCCAATTCGTCCTGCCTCGGATCCTGTTTGTTCATTGGATCCAATGGCTCCGGGTCCATCAGCTAGTTCTCCTGTTCTGAGAGCTTCGGATCCAAAGACTTCAGATCTAGAAGCTAGACTTTGTATTATGGATCCTAACATCCAGACAGTCTTGCCGACTGTCAGAAAAGAATTTCCAAACTCCTTCTAAGCGATCCAGATCACCTTCTACTACTTTCTCCCGATCTTCCAAGAATTTGTCCAAAATCGACATGGACAGAATTGATGCAGAAGTTTCTTTGAGCTCAAATTCAGTTGGGGATACTTCCAGCTCTGTCCCCCTTTGGATCTGTGAGCCTCTCAACCAGAAAAAGACTTTCTCCTTCTCTGATCTGACCCTCAGCTTTGGAGTCAGGAATCCGAAATCCCTGAGAGGTACATTGTCAATCCAAAGTCTCATCATTTCTCTGATCTGACTGCTACCCTGACCAGCTCGGCTCCCTTCTGGTCTGCACCAGGTCTGAGAGGTAGGGCTCTGCTCTGATTGGCTTGGGGATGTCCCTTCCCTTAGGACACTTGACCCTATACAGCTCGGGTCCAATCCTATCTGGGAAGCATGGATCCAGGGATGTCCGCAAGTTTCTTTCCTTGCCTACTTCAGCTCTGAGTGAGGAAGCAGTGGTTTCCCCAGGTCCCTCTGCTTTCTGGGTTGTGGAAAGGGTGTTCTCCACTGCCTGAGACACTTCCTCTTGTATCTTGGCTCCCTCCCCTCATCCTCCAGCTGCTGTGAGCTCAGAACCCATCATTTCTGTCTGGTCAGACCAGACAGTTCCAGAAGGACCCCGTCACCTTCCCTACCTGGGCACCCCTCATATTCGATACCTTCCCAGATCATACCACTGAGGAGGTCTCCTGGAAAAGGACATGTAAAAGGAGACACATAGACTCCCCCATGGTGTCTCTCAGTAATGACATAGACTTTGAGAAAGGTGAAGGGTCCCCCAGATCTCCACCTGATAATGTTTCCTTCGGGGACATCATAGAAATCTTTAGGCAGAGGGGTGGTTGGTCAGTCCAAAATACTTCACTGGAAGAGTCTGTGCTGTTGCAGACCTTTGGGACTGACCCATCTACATCTTGGGTAACCCCCCTGCAGATGAGATCATTGACCTAGTCTCCTGCCAGGCCTGAAAAAAATGGACATCTTTAATCCTATCCCGAAATGACCTAACAGGATTCTATCCCTGTCTGATGATCGTCAGTAATGGAGTAAAGGTGTCAAAGTTGATGCCATTGTTGTAGCAGCAGCAATGCAGAAGGAGCTAGCTCAACAGAGCTCCACTGTCCATCCTCCAAACAGAGGCTCGAGCAATGGGCAGGATTGGGAAGCGCATTTATGCCTTGGCTACTTTCGCTCTGAGGTCATTAAATTTTATGGCACACTTCACATGCCTGCAAAGGGATTTGATTAAAGAATTGTCAAATTCTCTTGCTGAGTCCATGACAGCAGAGAACTTCAAGAAGGTCTCTCTGCAGCTGGCCACTCTTAGATCTATTGCTGATTCATCAATGAGGTTAATTTCCCATGCTGCGGAAGGCACCTCTCAAGCAGCCTTGCCAGACATAACAATACGTTGTCATGCCCGGATGAGGTTTTGCAATTTCGTGGAATCTTTTAAGGCATCTTTTATTAATTCCCCTTTTGATGGTTCTTCTCTTTTCTGACCATCAGTTAAAGAAATGCTTATCCATAGCAAGCAAGAAGGAAAGACCCTGTTTGCTGTTGGCATCAAGTTTTCAAACCCTCAGTGTACCTTCTCCAGGAACCAACTAGGTGGTAATAAATGTGGTTCTGTACGTCTCAGGGACCATTCCTAGACTCACAGAAGGATTCCTATTCCAGAGGTAGAGGAAGACATTTCAATGACAGATGCCACCCTAAGGGCAGAGGGAGCCCGCAGTATTCCTTTCCTGATAAATCCTATCAGTGCTACTGAAGTGATGCCCAGCTGCTCTTCTCAGGATGCAGTAGGGGGACATTTTGCTTTGCACTTAGAAGCCTGGACAAAAATCACAAAAAATGACTGGGTGCTAAACATCCTATCTAGAGGATATTACATTCCCTTTTCCTTTTCCCCTACAGTAACAACCAAGAAGCTCCCTGATATTCCAACCAATCAGAGGGAGTTGACAACTCTAGGGGTTCAAAATCTGCTTCACAAAAGAGTCATCCAAAAGGTCCTAACAGAACAAGTATGATTTGGAACTTACTCCTGCTTCTTTTTAGTGTCAAAGAAAATGGGGGACCAAAGACCAGTCCTGTATCTATCCAGACTGAATCGTTTTGTAAAGAAGTTCAAGTTCCGGATGGTTATGGTCCAGTCCATTTTGCCACTTCTGCACAAAGGACAACTGGATGTGCTCCATAGATTTTCAGAACGCATACTACCACATACAGATACGCAGGCACTCCAGGAAATTTTTGCGCTTCTGGCTGGGAGCCATTCATTACCAGTTCAGAGCACTGCCCTTTGTCTCACTGCAGCCCTGTGGGTGTTTACCAAATGCATGGCAGTGGAGGCAGCTCATCTATGGCTGCAAGGATTGCAGCTGTTTCCATACCTAGACAACTGGCTCCTGACTGCACCAACCAGGTGTCAACTACTACAGTTTGCTTGATATCACCAGATCTTTAGGGATTTCTATAAATTTTGCAAAATCAAAGCTAGATCCATCACAAAACATAGAGTTCATCGGGATTCAGTTTGATTCTCAAAGGATAGTGGCATTCCTACCATTTCAGAGGATAACGGCCCTATGAACTCAGATGCAAGACATGTTGTCTCACCCTTCTCCTCCAATGAGACTGCTTCTACAAGTACTATAGTCTTAGTTCTTTTGTCCTGGTTCTTTAAGAGAGTTCTACAGTGGACCCTAGGTGTTCAGTGGTTGATTCTACACCAACCCCCTCCATGTGAGTGAAACTCACGCTGATCTGCAAGCACCACGTGCAGTGGTGGCTTCAGTGCCATTACTTACACTTAGGCAGACCATTCTCTCTCTTTGCCCTCCAACAGCCACAGGGACCACAGATGCTTCCCAACTAAGGTGGGAGGGACATTACATGGGAAAGATGGTCCAAGACATGTGGTCCCTTACAGAGACTAATTTGCACATAAACGTCTTAGAGATGAGGGCAGTCCTTCTATTGTTGAAAGCCTTTCAGGATGATCTTCCTCTAGGGACTGTTGATATTCACACAGAGAGCATGTCAGTAGTCTGGTACATCAACAAGCAAGGAGGAACCCATTCTTACCCATTGTGCAGAGAGGCCATGAGGGTCTGGGAATAGGCGATCTCTTCAGACCGCTTTCTAGTTGCAACACACATATTGGGAAAAAAACAACATGTTGGCAGACAGACTCAGTAGGTCCATTCTGGCTCCTCACAAGTGGTCCCTCAATCAGTAGCAAATATTATTTTCAGCCATTGGGGTCAGCCTCAATGTGATCTTTTTGCCTCTCCCCTGCACAACAAGTGCAGTGAGTTCTTTGCTCTGATCTCTCCTCAGGGGGAGTCACTGAGGGATGCTCTAGTCCATGATTGGCCCCTGGGTCTCCTTTATGCTTACCCTCCTCTTCCCCTAATCCCAAAATTTCTCCAGAGGTCAAAAAGGTCAAAGTGCTCAGTCATCCTCATTGCTCCCTTCTGGCCTCGCCAAGTGTGGTTCCCCTTCCTATAGTCTCATCTGAAGCATCCTCCTTGGATTCTGGATCTGAACCAGGACTTCTTGTCTCACCCATCAGAATTTTGACACCCTAGTCTAAACAACCTCAAACTGACCGTATGGTTTCTCCAGTTCCTCTGATTATTAGACAGTCCAGGCTCTCCTACCCAGTCAAGAATATTGTTCTGGCCTCTCAGAAGTCTTCCACCAAGAAATTTTACAAAAGTAAGTGGAAGAGGTTTTCTCTGTGGGCCAGCAAAGAAAACATTGACCCTTTTTCAGCATCTTTTCGTGACATTTTGTTTTTCCTTAGTCTTTTATTTGATCAAGGAGCTAGTTTTTCCTACAATCAAGCTACAACTTGCAGCAATTTCAAGTTTTCATGCAGGGCATGAACATGCTTCCTTATGGGCCTGTAAATTATGCAAAGCCTTCTTGAAAGGGGGTTTTATCCTCTGACATCCTATCAAAGAACCTTGTCTGCTATGGGATCTCATGGTGGTGTTACAAGGGCTAACACAGAAGCCTTGTGAACCATCTGGGATTTGTGATTTAAACTTTCTTTCCTGGAAAACTGTTCACCTGGTAGTATTGACATCAGCAAAAAGAGTCTCTGAATTACAGGCCTTGTTCTTGAAGCCCCCTTATATCATATTCCACAAGGACAGAGTGCCTTTATGCACTAACCTTTCCTTTATGCCTAAGGTTGAAACTGAAAAAAACCCTAGTCAGTCCATCCAACTGTCGGTATTCTTTCCTAAGTTTGCAAACAAGGGTGAATGCATGCTGCACCTTCTTGATGTTCATAGGCAGTTACATTTTTACCTTCACAGAATGAAACAACATAGGAAATCTGATCAACTCTTTCTGTCCTACTCTCCTACTCATTTGGGTCAGGCAGTTTCCAAAATTACTTTGTCAAGATGGATCTCAGACTGCATTTTATGGATTTATCACCAAGCAGAGTCGGCTTGCCCCCGGCCACCCAAAGCTCATTCTACCAGATCTGTGTCTACCTCCGTGGCCTTCAATTCCAGACTTTCAGTTGAGGACATCTGTGCAGCAGCCACTTGGTCTACAATTCATAACTTTGTTAATCATTACAAGCTGGACATTATTTCTAGAAACAGAGCTGTCTTTGGTTCAATGGTGCTCCATCATGTTCTTCGATAAGGGCCACCCAAGAGCAGTGTAGCTGGGGACTCTGACCCAGTGGTGTGGAAGAATGTAAGAGACAACATCAGATTTAAAAGTTTTGTACTTAGCATAACTAGGTATCTGTGTTGTCGTCTTCCATTCTTCCTCACCTCCCCCCACCATTCCTCTTCCTATGTTCCTGGAAGAATTCTAGAGGATGTTAGAACTTATTTAGACACAGCAAACTCAATCTGTGGGCTTGGAGGAAAAGGGAGGAGCTAAAGGCTTGAATCCAAAGTCTAGGAGAAGAGCAGCCGAGTCGGATCCAAGGGTTGGATCCTAAGCCCAGTGGTTAGGAAGAATGGAAGAAGACAACACAGACACCTAGTTATGATAAGTACATAACGTTTAATTTTGTACCTTTAGTCTCTTATAAATCTCTTAACAAAAGTTTTTTTGTTAATTAGTTAGTTTTCTCCTTTACCTTTTACTTTGAAATTCCATTTCTCTGTTTACCGTTAGCGGTATTTCTTGTTACTATCGTTAGTAACTTTCTTCTCTCTATATACGTTTTCTACATTTTGTCATAGCCTTCAGTAACATTGTTGGTACTTTCTTTCCTTTACTTTTCTTTTCTACTTAAAAAATCTCTTCATTTAAAGTTATATTTCTGATTTACTGTTGCTGTTGGTGGTCTTTTTTTCTTCTGTGATGGCTGACAAGGAAAAGAGCCTGGTGGGGTTCAAAAAATGTGGGAAATGTGTTCAGAAGATTCTTATGTCTGGCTAGCACACTTTGTGTGCTTTCTTTTTGCTTAGGCTCTCTCCACCTCCAGGAGAATTGTGTGATCTGCCATGCTTCTAACCCTAGAACATTGGTAGAGCACAGAAATTCATTTATTCTAAAGAGACTTTTGCCCTCTTCATTTGAAGAAGCTATATCTGGACCATCCAAGGAAGAACCAAAGAAGATATCTCCCACTTCAACAAGCACCTCTTCTGCTTCCTTCACGTCCTTGGAAAAATCCGTAAAAAGAACTTCTTTGGATCCTATAGTTTTTTCGGATTTTATGAAGAAGAAACAAAAATGATCAGATCCAGCCTATTCTTTGGATTTGTCTAAGTCCAAATTCAGGTCCCTGGATCCAATAACGTCTTTAGATCCAAGGTCTCAGAAAAGCAAGGATTTGTTGTATCAGATTGCACACCTATTTTACCGACTCTACATAGGCCAAGGTACTCCCCTTCATTGGACCTGGTTCCATCTCGAGTACTTTCTGCCTTTTTGGAAAGACCAAAATCTCCATTGGCTCTATCAACCCGATCATCTAGGAGACTCACTGAAGAAGATGCAGAGAGGCTAGTGAGAAAGATCCTCTCAGCGCAGATCCAGCCAGCCGTTTTCTCGACTCCTACCCCATCGGGTCAGGAAGGCCATACATCCACAACTCCTCCACTACAACTTCCTCCTTTGACTCCTATTCAGGTTTCAGAGCCCTCGGATCTGAGTTGTCCATCACCGTCTACTTCAGATCAGGGGATTTTGGTATCCCTGGATCTGAGACTTGCTCTGAGCTGTTCAGACCAGTTGGGCCTGGAGAGCTGTCAGAGCCAATTCTACCCCATTGGGTCTAAGGTGCTGCATTTGACTTCAAAGGTTTTGGAGCCATCTCTGCATCTTGGAGCCTCTGTGATGGTTAGTTTGGGTCCAACTTTAGCCTCAGGGTGGCTGTCCTTGGAGCAGGGCGGGACTACGAATCAGAGTCTTGGCTTCTCAGATCTGGGTCCTTGTCCCTGTCCATGACAGTCTGCCTTTAGGATTTTGGAGAGAGCTCTGTCTGCATCTCAGATCCAGGCAGTGATTCCCCCATTGGATCATATGTCCTCGACTATCTTCTTTACAGGGACAGCTGATAACAAAACCCCAGACTTCCCACCAGGTTATCCCCTCCTCTTCTGATACTTCCCTGTAGTATCCCACCAAGGAGGTCCCTGAGAAGAGGGCATGCAAAAGGAAGCATATAGATTCCCCTGAATCTGTCACAGAGAACACAGATTTTGGTGAGGGCGAGGGGTGCCCACAGTCACCTCCTGACGATGGCTCATTCAGAGTCATCCTTGTGATCCTGAAACAGAGAAGTGGCTGAAAGCCCAGTAACTGTTCGTCAGAGGAATCTATGCTACTGGAGGTTTCTGGTACCAGCCCATCTACTTCCTGGGTGAACCTGCCCACTGACAAGCTTCTGGAGTTAGTCTCACAGACAGTATAGAAGGAACTTGACACCATTGAGCTCATTCCCAGGAAGCCAGATAAGATTATGAACCCCAGGGACTAAACAGTTTTGGACAAAAGGAACCCCTGTTGATGCCATGGTCATGGCGGTGGGTACCAGAAAGGATCTTGCTGTTTAAAGTACCTCTGTTCATCTCCCCATCAAGGAGCTGTGGGTATGGACAGATATGGGAAGCATGTCTATGCTTCAGTAACTTTTGCCTTAAGGTCTCTGAACTATTTGGCACATTTTACTAGACTTCAGACGGATCTGATTAAGGAATTTTCAGGAACCCTCGCAGGAATTGTGTCTGAAGAGGTGAAATATTCCATCACCTCTCAGCTGGTGATCCTACAACTGATTTCCAACTTGTCCATGAGGCTTATTTATAATGTTTTAGAAGGAACCTTAAGGGCAGTGGGTTCAGTCATAGTCATTAGGGGACATGCCTGGATGCATATGTGTGATTTTGCAGAGCCTTCTACGGTTACATTCATCAATGCTCCTTTTGAAGGTGCCTCTCTTTTTTGGGCCCAAAGTAAGAGATATGTATTCCAGGTGTGAGAAGGATGGAAAGACTTTTCTGCTGTGAGTGTATGTTTTTCCACCCCTTAAAGATTTTGAGGAATCATTGAGGTGGTGGAAAGATGTGGGTCAAGAAATCACAAGGATCTTTCCAAGACACACATGGAGGGTCTTCCCCCAGAGACAGAGGGAGAACTTCAAATGGTAGATGCCATCCTTGCATCAGAGAAGACCCACAACATCAAGAACCCAGGTAATCTTTATTTGGCAAAATCTTCCAGAACTCCTGAAAGGAGGCCCAATTGTTCCCCTCTGAAGCAATCAGGGGTTCTTTGTCCCTGCACCTGAGAGCCTGGCTAGAAATAGCAAAAGGTACTTATGTCGAGAGGATCACATCCAGAGGATATATAATTCCATTTTCACTTCTTCCTCTAAATTACAGGAAAATCCCTGATATTACATGCAGTCAGAGGGAA
Organism: Protopterus annectens; assembly: GCF_019279795.1. NCBI lineage: Eukaryota > Metazoa > Chordata > Ceratodontiformes > Protopteridae > Protopterus > Protopterus annectens. Next base: position 156,443,526 of record NC_056728.1, on the reverse strand, counting down.
CAAGTAGCCACTGAAATATAAAAGCTGCTAAACAAAATAGTCATTCAAGAGGTCCCCCCAGACCAGAAAGGATCTGGAACATAATCAAGATTATTTTTAGTGCCAAAGAAAACAGGCAACAGGAGACCAAATCTGGATCTCAGCAATCTGAACAAATGTGTTTGGAAGACAAAGTTCTGGGTGGTCATTGTTCAGCCTAGTCTTCCATTTTTGGAAAAGGATGACTGGACTTGCTCAGTAGATCACCAGGATGTGTACTATCATATAAAAATGAACAGATGATCCAGGAAATTCTTACACTTTCAGGTAGGAGCCAGTCATTACCAGTTCAGAACACTGCCCTTTGGTCTCACTACAGCCCCCAGGGTGTTCACCAAATGCATGACAGTGGTAGCAGCTCACTTGAGAGTGCATAGATTCCAGGTGTTTCCTTACTTAGATGACTGGCTCAGCTCCACCTCATTTGAGCCATCACCCAGGCATCAGTTCATTATAGCAAGAGAGGAAGTAATCCATACTTCTGCATGGTTAAGCATAACCATAAATTTTGAAAAATCACATCTTCAACCAACTCAAACTATACACTTCATAGGAGCACTGCTCAACACAAGATCAACAATAGCCTCCTTTCCTCTCTCCAGACCTTGAACTTTAAGATCGCAAGTCAACAAGATACTTGGTAGTACCACAGTCCCAACTCGCCTGCTCCTAAAGGCACTAGGCTCGATAACAGCAGCAATAACCCTTGTTCCACTGGGTAGATTCCACATGAGGATTCTTCAATGGATGCTGGCATCTCAATGGTTGATACTTCTACAGGGCCGTTTATTTGTCCCTTCTCAATCCAAGGCCATAGTGACCACAGATGCTTCCTAGCTGGGGTGGGGGCATTACCTGGGAAATATAGTCCAAGGCATGTGGTCCCCCAAAGATGCACATTTGCATATAAATGTTCTGGAGTTGAGATCAGTGCTTTTAATGTTGCAAGCCTTTCAGTAAGCTCTTCCATTGAGAACGATTTCAATAGAAACAGACAATATGTCAGTGGTATGGTACATCAACAAACAAGGAGGAACCAAATAATACCCCCCTATGTCGAGAAGCACTAAGGGTGTGGCAATTGGCAATCTCTTCCAACCACTTTCTCGTAGCACCGCACATTCCAGGGAAGTCCAATGTGGTAGCAGATAAACTGAACAGATGATTTCTGTAACCTCACAAATGGTCCCTCAACCAGAAAATAGCAGTGATCTGTTTGCATCTCCCCTAAACAACAAGTGCAGCAGCTACTTTACCCTTATCCCTCCACAGGGAGAGTCACCGAGGGATGCTCTTCTCCACAATTGGCCCCCCCAGGTTACTGTACACCTATCTCCTGATCCCTCTAATACCAAAATTCCTTCAGAAAGCTGTCAAGTTGAAGAACAAGGTCATTTCTTGTTGCACCCTTTTTGGTCTCGACAAATTTGGTTCCCCTTCATTTGGCCTCATTTGATCCATCAACCCTGGATTCTGGATCCAACTCCAGACCTGCTGTCTCACCCGACAGACATGATTCATCTGGACCTTCCAAATCTCAAGCTGACTGTTAGGTTTCTCCATTTCCAGTGATAGCCAGACAACCTATACTCTCTTCCCCTGTCCATTGGATTCTATTATCTTCATTCAGACCATCTATAAGGAAAGTTTTTGCTAGCAAATGGAAAAGATTTGTACAATAGGCACTTCAGAATAATATGGAACCCTTTTCTGCTCTAATTCATGTGATCCTAGAAATCAAGGGGCCAGTTCATCCACAGTAAAGGTCCAATTAGCAGAGATTTCCAATTTCCATGTTGATATCGATGGCTCTTCCTTTGCTTCCCATAAACTTTTAAGGCCTTTCTATGAGGAACCCTTCTATTGTGACCCCACCCCCCACATTAAAGATCCTACTCCACTGTGGGACTTTACATTGGTAATGCAAGCTTTGGTCCTTTCGCCCTTTGAACCAGCACATACTTGTGATCTAAAATTTCTGTCTTGGAAGACTTTGTTTCTGTTGGCTATTACCTCTGCCAGATGGATTTCAGAAATTCAGGCCCTGTCGATAAAACCTACATACCTAATTTTTCATAAGGATAGAGTTACTTTGCAAACAAATGCATCCTTTTTGCCAAAAGTAATATCATATCTGATGCTGTCAATCTTCATTCATTCTTGACTGTTAGGTTCGGTTCCGAACCCTTGGAAATGACTCGGCCATTATATCAAGCTCGCACCAGCCAAAATCTCTCAAGCTAAGGCTACCCATACTGCCTCTCTTCTCTTTACCTCAGATCTTGTTTGCCACGTAGAAATTTGGATGTGTCAGCTGCTGCTCTCATCTAAGTGCTCATATTTTTTGATATTTAGCTATCTTTTAGCTTCTCTATAGTTGTCTCTTGGTGTGTGTGACTCTGTTGATATCCTTTATCCTTATTTTTTACCTCAAGGTATTTCTAATTTACTGTTGTTGGTATTAGGCCTCTCCTCCCCTCTTACCTTTGGTAATTCTTGATACCATCGTTGGTATCCTTTCGCCCTACCCCTCCCTTCTTTCTTCTTCTTTACTCCTTTTTTGTCCAGTCTTAATATACCATTGTTGGCATATTTAAAAAAAAATAAGCTTTATCTTTCATCTTACTCTATCTTGTGAGTGACTGTGTGTGTGTGTGTGTGTGTGTGTGTGTGTGTGTGTGTGTGTGTGTGTGTGTGTGTGTGTGTGTGTGTGTATGTGTGCTGTTTACTGGTTTTGACAAATGGCAGAAAAGCAAAAAGGAACCTCTGGGTTCAAGCAACATAAGGACTGTGTTACAAAAATGCCTAATTTGGATGGGCATCTTTCATGCGTTTATTATTTGGGTTTCCCCATCTGGAAATTCAACTACCATGTGAATTCTGCAAGGGTTTCAGTGCTCAAACTCTTGCAGAAAGGCGTAATAAGTTGATTCTAAGGGCTTATTGAAATGTCCCTTTGTCTCTGAGGTGGGGACTTCAAAATCTCCGAAGACTGAATAAAAACAACTGAGCCATTTGGTACCGTCTTCCCCCAAGGTGCATGAATCTCAGACTCCAAAATCTCAGGTTCCGACTCCTTCCTCAGAACTGAAACTGAAACTGATAAAATCTCCCATAATGCCATCTACCATTGAGCCGATGACCTCTCTGGCACCGATAGTTGTCACCTCAGATATTTCGGTTCCATCTCTTGCCAAACAACAGTCCATAGTGCTGAAGGTCGAGATGCTAAGTACCCCCAAGACTAGATACTTCCCTTCAATAGAGCCCTTCTTGGGTCAGCAGCTAAGTCCCTTCATAGAAAGACCGGAATCTCCTTCGGAAATGTCCATCCATTTCTCCAGGAGTCTATCAGAAATGGATGTAGTTAGATTAGTGGATCAGCTCTTGGCAACCAGAGGCCTCCCTGCACCTTCTCAGACCTCTCTCCCTCCCGGAGCTGAGAGTTACTCTCCCAGGACTCTTACATATAGTCCTCCTTCAACCTCTCCCCAGGTCTTGGAGCCCATTGCTTCAACACGCCTGGTGCCAACTGCTTTGGTACCGACGGTGGATCTCAGTTCAGTGCTGGAACCTACTCTGTGGTCTTCAGCTCCATCAGAACCATTGCACCCATGGGACTGAAATTTGGCTTCCTGTTCTGGGATCCATGGCTTGGCTCCAATTTTTTTGTATGGGGCCATCTACGGCTCTTGGTTCCTTGGTAGTTTCAAGTCCTCTTTCAGCTTCTGCTCTGGAAAGAGGCTGATTGGAGCAGGATATGACCCCAGTTCCAAGGTTGTCTTTCTTGGTTCTGGGCTCCCATCCCTCTTCAGGTGGGCCTGTGTTTCAGATTATGGAGAGCTCTAGCCTCAGAAGGCTAACAGTTGGTACCATTCCCGTTGGAGTGCCATATTTTTGTTCCCTCTGGTTTGCAGCTATCACAGTCTGCTACATCTGAACAGTGGGCATGAGAGCAGCAAGATATCCTATTTCAGGGTCGCCTCTCTTCAGAGTCCTCCTCAGATCTTCCCCCTGAGGACCCACTCCATAAGAGAATGTGCAAGAGGAAGCACTTACATTCTCCAGAAGAATCAGTTACTGAGGATACAGATTATGATGAAGGGGAAGGGTCCCCACAGTCACCTCCTGAAGATGTCTCCATTGGAGGCATCCTGGAAATTTTAAAGCAGATGGATGATTGGAAGTCCTCAAACCCATCCTGTGAGGAATCTGTTTTCTTGCAGGCTTTTCATGCCCAGCCATCTACTTCTGGGGTGAACCCGCCTGCTGATGAACTAATCAAACTCATCATGCAGCATCCATGGAAGGCTCCTGACACCATAGACCCAATTCCCTGGAGAACAAAATTCTTTCGGCCCCTGAGGATCAGCCCCATTGGTTGAAGGGTCTAGCAGTGGATGTCATGGTGGTGGTGGTGGTGGCAGCCACAAAAAAGGAACTTGATAAAGAGAGTTCAACTGTCCATCCTCCAAACCGAGAGTCTCAGACGATGGACAGACTTGGGAAGTGGTCCTTTGCTTCAATGACCTTCGCTATTCGGTCCTTGAATTTTTTGGCACACTTCACTTGACTCCAAAGGGATCTAATAACTGAGCTTTCAGATACCATGGCAGGAGCAGTGTCTGATGAGGTCTAGGATAAGGTTGCCTCCCAGCTTGCCACCTTAGAGTCGATCTCTAATTAGCCTATGCAACTTATTGCACATACAGCCGAATGGACGTCAGATGTCTAGAGCAGCGGGTACAGGCGTTGTCATTAGGCACCATGCCTGGATGCACTTGTGTGATTTCACAGACCCCTTCAAGTCTTCCTTTGTCAATGTCCTTGTGGATGCTACTTCATTGTTTGGTCCAAAAGTCAGAGACACATTAGCCAGGTGTGAGAAGGATGGGAAGACCCTTTCTGCTGTGGGCATGCATTTTTCCACTCCTCAGTGACCTTACTCCAGAAATCAGAGGAGTGGAAATATGTGGTTTAAGAAGATCCAAGGGCCTTTTTGTGACACACATGGTGAGTAATCCCCCTGAGGCAGAGGAGGAACTCTTCTGGAAGACACCCCTCCCATGGCAAGCACCAGTGTTCCAGGGATTCCTTTTCTGGACAACCCTACCAGTGCTCTTGAGCTGCAGCCCGATTGCTTACCTCTGGAAGCAGTCGGGGGAAGATTTTCTCTGCACCACACAGCCTGGGATTCTATAACATGAGATTCCTGGGTGCAGACAATAATTACCAGAGGTTACCAGATTTCTTTCAATCTTTTTACCAAACCACAAAGGCGAATCCTCGATGTTCCACCCAGTCAGAGAGGTAAAGCAGCACTAGAAATTCAAAAGCTGCTTCAAAAAAGAGTCATCCAAGCACTCCCACCAGACCAGATAGGATCTGGATTTTACTCAAGATTCTTTTTAGTGCCAAGAAAGACAGGGGACTGGAGGCCAATCTTGGACTTCAGTGTATTGAACAAATTTGTGCAACATATAAAATTCTGGATGGTCACGGTTCAGTCTATCCTTCCATTTCTGTGGAAAGATGATTGGATGTGCTTTATACATCTTTGGGATGTGTATTACCACATAAAGATGGACAAAAACTTCAGAAGATATCTCTGCTTCTGGCTGAGAGCCAGTCATTACCAATTTTGAGCACTACCCTTTGGTCTCACCACAGCCCCCAGGGTGTTCACCAAATACATGGCAGTTGTAGCAGCTCACTTAAGGCTACAGGGATTCCATGTGTTTCCATATCTCGATGACTGGCTCCTCACTGCCCCCACCAGGCACCTACTGCTTAGCACCATTGACTCTGTTCGACACCTTGCGAGTTCTTAGGTATTTCAATCAACAAAGAAAAATCACAACTATCTCCCACACAGGATCTAGAATTAATCACAGGAAAACTAAATAGAAAATCCCGCATGGCCTCCTTTCCTCATCACAGGCTGTTAAAGCTGAGGTCACAACTTCAAGTGATACTCTCTCAAAACAAAGTTCCTGCTCATCTAGTTCTACAACTTCTTGGGTCCATGGCAGCAACAATCACTTTAGTCCACTTGGCGAGGTACCACATGAGGTTGCTTTAATGGCTCCTGGTGTCACAATGGTCACTATTAACTCACCCCATGTCTCATCCAATACTAATACTAACTGCTGCAAGAAGGATTTTTCTTGGTGGATGAAGCCAGAAGAGACGTTATGGAGTCATCCCTTCTACCCTTCTCAGCCCAAGGCCATAGTGACCACGGATGCTTCCCTGAAAGGGTGGGGGGGGGAATTTTCAGGAAAAGACCATCTTAGGTGCTTGGTCCCCTCAAGAGGCTAATCTGCATATCAATGTCCTAGAACTATGGGCAGTGCTTTTAGAGCTGCAATCATTCCAGTCTGCCCTTCCTTCAGGAACAATTGCTATACAGTCAGACAACATGTCAGTAGTCTGGTATATCAACAAACAGAGGGGAACCAGATCCTACCCTCTATGTCGGGAAGCTCTAAGGGTCTGACAACTGGAAATTGCCTCCAACCGCTTTCTAATAGCAATGCATATTCCAGGGAATTCTAATGTGATTGTGGACAAGCTAAACAGGTATCTCCTTTTACCTCACAAGTGGTCTCTCAATCCCAATGTAGTGACGAGAATCTTTCATCGATGGGCTCAGCCTTGCTGCAACCTGTTTGCCTCTCCCATAAACCACAAATGCAGCAGCTACTTTGCCCTAGTCCCTCCTCACAGGAAATCCCAGAGAGATGCACTTCTCCATGATTAGCCTTCTGGACTTCTATATGCCTTCCCACCAATCCTTCTAATTCCCCAGTTTCTGAGGAAAGCCCAATAGTTGAGAAGCAAAGTGATTCTCATTGCACCTTATTGGCCCCGTCAAGTCTGGTTTCCCTTTCTCTGGCCTCACCTGGTTCACCACCTGTGGACTCTGGATCCAACTCCAGATCTGTTATCTCATCCTCAGGGCAGGTCTATATTATAACATCGAAGTCTTACAACTTTGAATGTTATAATATTGAACCCAGTAGAGCAAAACACCAGAAAACTGAACAGTCAGAATAGCAAATTTTTTCCCAGGGACAAAATTTGCTGTTCCGACAAACATACACACAACACAAGCACACCGAAATAAATAATCCACACACACTTCACAAAACCCTACACTAAACCATACATACACCACTAGTTATCCACTTCCCTTAACCCAACCCTAACCCTAAGGTCCGTCACTATCACACACACTCACCTTAACCGCTCCCTAACCCTAACTCACCTAACCCATGCCCAATCGTACACTCACCTTCGCACACTTACCTTAACCCGGTCCGTAACCTTCACTCCACAGTCAAGGAAATAGCGAAGCTGCAGAAATGGCCCACCGAATACTTTCCCTATGAAAGTATTCGGTGTTCTGCAGCTTCGCTATTTCCAGTGTTCGCTCTACTGGGTTCAATATTATAATATTCAAAGTTTTAAGACTTCAATGTTCTAATATAGACCCCCTCAGGGCTTGGTCTGTCCCAACCTTTAATGTCTCAAGCTGACAGCTTGCATTCTCCACTTCTAGTAAATGCCAGGTGAAACAATTTTCCCTCCCTAGTGCAAAAGATACTTCTGGCTTAGCAGATGGAAGAGATTTTCTATTTGGTCGGATAAAAACGGTTTTGATCCTTTCTCAGCTCTGGTTGATAAGGTCCTGGAATACTTAGCCATCTTATTTCAATTGAGCCTCAACTTCTACCATTAGAGTTAATTTAACTGCCATTTTGAATTTCCATAATGGATTTGATGATCATTCTTTGATGTCTCACCGTCTTTGCAAAACCTTTCTTAAGGGCGCTCAACATTTGAAGCCACCTTTCAAAGATCCTATAGTGCCTTGAGATTTAACCTTGGTCTTGCAATGTTTAGTTTGTCAGCCCTTTGAACCAGCAGCCACCTGTGACCTCAAGTTCTTATCCTGGAAGACTCTCGTCCTAGTAGCTGTCACATCTGCTAGGAGAATTTCAGAGTTACAGGCTCTGTGTGTGAAGCATCCATATATCGTTTTCCACAAAGAAAGAGCATCGCTCAGAACTATTCCCTTTTTCTTTTCTAAAGTGGTGTCAGACTCCAATATTAACCAGACCATAGATTTACCAGTCTTCTTTCCAACATTTTCAAACAAAGGAGAGTACTGCTTGCATTTGTTGGATGTCCACAGACAATTACATTTTTACTTGGACAGAACAAAATCCTCTAGAGAATCAGACCAGCTGTTTCTATCATTTTCAGATACCAGACTGGGCAAACTAGTTTCAAAGGTCACCTTGTCTAAATGGTTGAGAGACTGCATTACATTTATATTCAGTCAGAATAAACTCGACCTACCAACAAAAGTTAGAGCTCATTCAACAAGATCTGTTTCCACTTCAGTAGTCTTCCATTCCAGAGCTTCTATGGAAGACTTATGTGCAACCCCAACTTGGGCTACTCCTTATACCTTTATCACTCATTACAAATTAAACATGATCTCCAGGGGAAGAGCATCCTTTGGCTCTATGGTGCTCAGGAATATCCTTCCTTAGGGCCACCCAAGATCTAAAGTAGCTGGGGACTCTGTCCTAACAATCAAGAATGAATGAATGAAGACTGACAACATCAGATAAAGAAGTTATGTTCTTACAATAATGTTCCATCTGTGTTGTTGATCTTCATTCATTCTTGACATCCCACCCTCCTGCCCCCTCCTAGGGACTCCTGGATGTTCGGCACTAGTCCTTGGGTTGTTATAGGGTTGTTGCTCAGACAGTGCTTCCATATTTTCTTAATGATAGGCAAACCCGATCTGAGGTAAAGGGAAGAGAGGCAGTATGGTTAGCCTTAGGTTGAGAGTTTTTGGCCGGGGCAAGCTTGATATAACAGCTGAGTCGGTTCTGGATTGGAACCGAACCCAACAGTCAAGAATGAATGAAGATCAACAACACAGATGGGACGTTATGGTGAGAGCATAACTTCTTTATTCCAACATTAACCAATCTATCAATCTACCAGTTTTCTTCCCAAATTATGCAAAGAAAGGTGAATATTTGTTGCATTCACTGGATGTGCATAAGCAATTATGTTTCTATTTACACATAACAAAAGACTTCAGAAATTCAGATCAATTATTTGTTTCCTTTGCTGAAAGGAAATTGGGCAAGCCAGTATCTAGAGTTTCCGAGCCAAATGGCTTACTAATTGCATTTCTTTCATTTAGGCGGCCACGGTGGTGCAGCGGTTAGTGTTGTCGCCTCACAGCAAGAGGTTCTCCAGTTCAATTCTTGGCTGGGATGCCTTCTGTGTGGAGTCTGCATGTCCTCCCTGTGGTCGCTTGGGTTTCCTCCAGGTGATCCGGTTTTCTCCCACATCCCAAAGACATGCAGTAGGTGGATTGGGCACTCTAAATTGGCCCTAGGTGTGTGTGTGTGTGTGTGTGTGTGTGTGCGTGTGTGTGCCTTCTGTGGAAGGTTGGGCGCCGGGCTGGCAACTCGACACCGTAAAAACTCCACTGTCAATCATGAGCGGACAGATGATCCGCTGTGGCGAACCCTAACTGGGAAAGCCGAAAGAAGAAGAAGATGATAAATTAAACTTGCCTTTAACTAAGCAACTGCATGCTCACCCTAAAAGATCGATAGCAGCTTCCTCAGCCTTTCATTCAAGAGCCTCCATGGATGAAATTTGTGCAGCTGTAACTTGCGCTTCACCGCACACCTTTATTTCTCATTACAAACTGGATTTAGTTTCTAGAAGTTGGGCATCATTTGGCTCAATGGTGCTTAGGAATATCCTTCCTTGAAGCCATCCTGGGATTCCAGTAGCTGGGTACTCTGTCCCATGAGTTAACAACAGAATGAAAATTGACAGTATCAGATAAAGAAGGTATGTACTTAACCATAATGTTCCATCTGTGTTGTCCATTTTCATTCTTCCTCAACTCCCCACACACCAACCCCCAACCAATGTTTTCTGAAAGAGCGAGTGGCTAGAGAGAGTTTCTGTGGTTTTCCCCTTGCATTCTATGGGCTCCAGATATAGCTTTGTGCTACAATTTTCTGCTATAATACTACTTAACATTTTTTTCTGTAAGGGTAAAGTGTCTAATCTTTTCCTATAGTCTGCAAACAAGATCTGAGGTAAAAGGGGTTGGCGCAGTCTAGGTACGGGAGAAGACTGAGAGTTCAAGGTTGCCACTAGCTTTTACAATAGCCAAGTGAGATCTAAGGGCTTGGATCCAAAGCCACCATTTGAGGAAGAATGAAAATGAACAACACAGCTGGAATGTTATGGTAAATACATAACTTTTTTTTATCTGAATCTCAGTGTTTTTGGGTAGGAAAAATCATAAAGTTTGAATACAGTTTACATTCCTTTTGCAGAATTGCATTACATTGGATTTTATTTGAGCGAATGTAGTTACTAGACTGATTGAAATGCTGTACCATGTATTATTGAGTTAATGTAAATGAACAGAGCCTGCCATTCGTGCATGTGAAGTCGACTTTATGAAGTCTGCTGCTGAAGCTTTTGAATGGATATTGTGGTACAGTGAGGATCGGGAAATTTACCCTTTTTTTTCACTGTAGTGCAATTTCGGAGTTGGTATATATAATTTGCATGGGGTGTGCATATTCCAGTGTGCACAGTCCTAGAAATTATAAAGTCCTGCTGTTCCTCAGCAAGCTATGCCTGTGGAGACTTTTATTCCACTTGTTTGATTATCTGAACAGTTTGATTATCCGAAGTACCCTAGGTCCCAGTTAGTTTGGTTAATTGAAACTCTTCTGTACTGCTGCCAGCCTTCCCTAGGATTTGAACATCTTTTTCATTTTTACAGTGGAACAACCTACAAGCTCCTCAATTATTTCTTCTCCCAGCCACAAAAATTAAAAAAAAAAACAAAAAACAGTAAACAGTCTTTGTCCCTACAACAGGCTACCAAAGTGCCACAGCCACAGATGGTTGACTCTGCCATGGCTATTTCTTGTTCCTCAGACCATTAATTTTTTCCTTGGCTCCCACTGGTGTAGTCCCTACAGTCACCATGGGCCAAGGGTTAGACATGTCCTCTGCTACTGTTAGACTGCCCTTGGCGGGCAAAAGAGAACCCCTCTTGTTGGTCCTGAGTGAAGGAGCAAGGAATGCCTTTCTGCCTAGCCAGAATGGTTTCCTATCCCTAGGAAACTTTAGCCAGGCAAAAGTGGATCTGCTTCTTTAGGAATTCCTGTTAAAAAGAAGAAAAATCTTTGACATATAATTATCTTCCCCTGTTTCAGTTATTCTGGACAGGAGTGATTTTATTAGGCTTAGCTCAGGGTTTAGTTCAGGCACTTGACCCTTCCAGTGCAGCTGTTTCTGGCAAGAGAAGAGACTCTTTATTCTCTAAAGATTCTGAACTACAAAATGATTGCGAGTAGAAAACTTTTGTGTTTTCTCCTTGGGATTCTGATTCTGAGGAAAGCATGGCTTTGGATAGTTCTTTTTAAGGATTCTCTTTTTCTGAAACTACTTCTAAAATTAATAATTTACTTCATTAGAAACTTAATGATGTTCCACTGTCTCTGAAAATGTATTATGATTTATTGAAACTTGATTTTCCTGAACATACTCCGACTCTTCCTGTTTTTAGCACACTGGGATGTTTTGTGACAGTCTGTAACTTGCCTGACGGCCTGCTGCTCCCAAGAAAGCAGAAAGATTGTATAAAATTCCTTACTTTTATACATTTTTATACACAAATTTCAGATCAGACCCAGCAGTTTTTTCCCTGGTGAACCTTACTGCTGTTTAACATCTGATTAATACCACACCCCACCTGAGAAGGATGGGAAATGTTTTCATTTGGGAAAAAGTGTATTCTTCTGCAACACTTATTTTTAGAATTCTGAACTGTCAAGTTCATATTTAAAAGTCTGTTTGTCTCTTTTGTTAGAGAAATATTATGGCATCCATTTCCTTTCTTGAGGAGAAAACATCTGTTTGTGATCTAATTGCTTTGGTGTCTCAAGTGGCTACCCACTTTTTGAACTGTGCTTATGATCCTGCAAATGTCACTTCCAGGACTGCTGCCACTGGAACTGTTTCTGAGGAGGTTTGCATAACTGCATACTCAAAACTCTTCTGAGGATGTCAATACTGAAATTTTGAATTCTCCCTTAGAGAGGGAGTTAGATTTGGCCATCTGCTGCAGAGAACCTGACAAAGTGTGATGACAGAGTCAAGCTGATTGAATTAATCTCTCAGATTTTTCATCCTTTCTTTTCCGCATTTGTCAAGGGGTTTAATGCCAGTCTTTTTCAGAAAGCAAAATAAACAAATATGGCAAGCTGCTGGTAAGCAGACGTTTAAAAAGCAATGGCACAAATGTTCCAAAAGTAAAGGTAGAACTCCCCAGAACAATGAACAGTTTAATTAGTCTGAATGACTATCTGCAAGAATCCCATCCATTTCTCAAACTGATAGTCTTTAATTCATCCAGAAAGTCTGAAACTCTGTTTCTGTCTTTCTGACAGATGGATTCTGAAAGCAATCCATTATGTTTACAGGTGACAGTGAGAGTCTCTGGCTCCTTTTCAAGAGATTTCCCCTCATCCACCAAACCAATCTCCTCTTTTATCTCCTGTTATTCAGTACCTGCTATCTCAGGGGGTGATAGAAGTGGTCTGTCCTCCTCAGCAATGAGAAGGGTTTTATTCAGGAATGATTCTGGTGCCAAAGAAAGAAAGAAAATCTTGGACAGCAGCTTTGGATCTTTCCTTTTATGAAAGGGCTATGATAAAACTGTTATCTCTTCAAAACCTATCTCCCATTTCTCATTTGAATTTTCTGTTGACCACATTCACATTCCTATAGATCTGGATTTTAGATGTTTTCACTCAATTATTTCTCTGCATTGCCCATTGGTTTATCCACTGCTCCAAGGGTATTCACAAAATGTCTAACTCCTGTGAAAGCCCATTACAAACTGCAAGGTATTCACACATTTCTTATTTAGACGACTTTCTTATCTTTGCAGAGTGTTTTTAAAGTGCTAGGAATCTGTTAGTTGGGTGATGGATCACATAGACAGACTGGGGTTGCAGGAGAGCATACAAAAGTCTTGTTTGACTCTTTTCCAATGGATTGTTTTCACAGAGAGTCTCTTAAACACCTCAATTCAAAGAGGTTTTCTTCTACAGGAAAAAGTTGATATGTATCTAAATATTTCATGAGCTTTTCCAGACTACTATCTTAGCTTGAGAATTTCTCAGGAGGCTGGATTTTGTGGCATCTATGATTCTCATGATTCCTGTGGCAAGACTCCTCATGGCAAAAATTCAATGATACATAAAATCTGTATGATCCCAACATCAACATCCCCTGACATTCCAGATTCCAGTTTTGGGTTTTGAGAAAAGGGAGATTTGTATTAATAGAGAGACCAATTTTATCAGAATTCAGGTCTATCATTTTCCCTTCCATCATCAGCAGCACAGTCTGTAGCAACAGAAGTCTCAGACTTTGCTTGGGGAGCAGTGTCTGTGGGTATAAAAATGCAGGGTCATTGGAACAGAAAGGACAGATCAAAACAGAGAAATGTAAAAGAGATGTTGGCACTCATATTAATACTCTCAACTCCCTCAATCATCTATGGTCCCCAGGATTATTACAAGTGTTTACAGATAACACCACAGTGATGTGGTACATAAACAGGGGGGAACCTGCTCTTGCCTTCTGTGCAGACTAGCTATGGTAGTCTGGAATATAACATTTCATTACAGTCTCACTCTACAGGCATCTTACATACTGTCATAGCAAACTGTGCAGCAGACAAGCTGAGCAGAACTAGGACAGACCATTGCAAATGGAACCTGAATCAGGAAGTCTTCTAGAAACTGATCCAGCTTTGGGGAACACATCAAATAGATCTTTTCACCTCCACTCACAACAACTCATGGAAGACAGATGTTTTTTCTTTTCCTTGATCAGGAATGTTTCTGTATACTTTTCCTCACTTTTCACTAATATCAAGTGTCCTTCTGAAATTCAGAAGGACTTTCCAAAGATCGTTATGGTAACTCCCTTTTGGCTCAGGCAACAGTCGTTCTACCTTATTTTGGAAATGGTCAAAGGCAATTACCTCAGGCTTCTCCACAGACTGGACCTACTCACGTGACAAAGGGTGTGGATGCTGGTAAGTTGTTTAACAATGCTTTTCTTAAGCACTTTGATGTTGTCAATCTTCATTTATCCTTGACATATGGGTTCAGTTCCGAATATCAGAAATGACTTGGCCATTACTACAGCCCGCAAGAACCAAAAATCTCTTGAACTTAAGTTCTACCCAAAATGCTCCTCTTCAATTTACCTCAGATCTCATTTGCTGCTTTCCTGTGACAGATGAGTAGCCAGCTAGCTCTCAAGCTAAGTGTTATAGTTTCTTATTTCTCTAGTCCATTGTATGGTTGTAGTTTTTCTTCTTCCTTATTATCATTGTGATATATTTTTTTCTGAAGCCTACCCTTTGTCAATCACTTTTTGCTCCATCTCTTTTAAACTTTTGTGTACTCTGTGCTATCGCTGCTGGTGGTCTTTAGTTTCTCCTTTTTTCTCCTTACAAAAAAAAGGAGAGATTTAGTGGTAGTGTATGCATGCTTGCTACATTTTGCTGCAGTCTTTATTACCATTGCTGGTAGCTTTCCGTACCTTTGGGTATTCCTTTGTACCATTGCTAGTAGCCCCCTTTCCCCCTGTTTATCTAGTGATATTGTTTTGAAGTGTGTTAGTGTGGGTGTGTGCATGTTTATCATTGTAAACCCATGGCTGAGAAAGGGAAAGGTACCTCTGGTTTTAAAAAATGCCTGGAGTGTAACTGTAAATTGCCCAATTATGATTGGCACTCTCTGCATTTACTGTCTGGGTCCAGTGCACTTACAAGAAGACTGTTCCATTTGCCATGGTTTCAGTCACTGGGCTCTGATGGAAAGTAAAAATAAGCTGTTGTTGAAGGGGATGATTAAGTCTGCTTTTGAGGAGGCCATCTCTGGTCATAGTAACAAAGGTAAAACAGATATTTTTCCCCTTCTTCATCTTCTTCATCATCTAAAGTTGACAAACCAAAAAAGAGGAGTCAATCAGTGCCAGCTTCTCCCTTGGCACCAATGACTAAAAGACTTAAAGCTTCAATTCCCTCTACCAGTGCGGAACTGGCAGTTACTTTAAAGGATACTCAGTGCTTGGTACCAAAACTGGCTTCTTCATCAGTGCCAAAGTTGTGGGTACAGACACAAGATCAGACCATGGAACTGATAGTCTTGGTGCCGTCTCCTATTTCTGCATCGATAATTTCAGTGTCAATGGAAAATACTGAATTCTCCTTTCTTGATCAACCTAGGACCAGGTACTCCTCCTCCATAGACCTGTTCACAGGTGAATTACTGAACCCCTTTTTGGAATGCCAAAAATCCCCTTCTACCCAGTCAATTTGTTCCATCAAGAGACTGACAGAAATGGATGTGTTAAGGTTGGTGGATCAGCTCCTTGCAGTGAGGGGACTCTCGGACATATCCTCGGTTCTAGCCCCTCCTGGTTCCGGAAATGTGTCTTCTTCGACCCCACCTAGTCTTCCTCCTCTGACCTCCTCTAAGGCCTTGGAGAGCCAGGCTGTGAGTTTCCCAGTGCCAACTGTTTTGGTTCTGATGAGATCTTCATCTCTGGTTCTGATTTCTAGCCTGAGTTCTTTGGCGCTGTTGGATCCAGAGAACTCTCGAGGTCATGGCTATGCTGTTGGTTCAGAGGGGAGGGGCTTGACTCCGATGTTTTTGGAGGCATCTCTGCACCTTGGGGCTTTGGCATGTGTTAGCTCTACCCTGGCATCAGCTTCTGGGGCAGTTTCTTTGGAGTGTGGAGTAACCACAGTTCCAAGGCAGTCTTTCTCAGTTCTGGGCTCCCTTCCATCTTTGGGCAGTCTGGCTTTCCAGGCCATGGAGAGGGCCTTGTCCACTGTGGGCATACAGTCAGCTCCTCCCCTGTCAGAGCAGTTCTCCAGTCCTTCCCTTGTCCAGAGCTTCAACCAATGCCAATACCTGCACAGCAAGTTCAGAAACTGCAAGAGTCACCTATTCAGGGTTTTTCCTCTTCTGATACCTCCCCAGATTGTCCCACTGAGGAAGTTCCTCAGAAGAGGAAGTGTAAGAGAAAACACCTGGATTTCCTGGAGGAATCTATCACAGAGGACACTGATTATGATGAAGGGGAGGGTTCCCCATGGTCACTTCTGGAAGACATCTCCTTTGGAGGCATCCTTGAGATCCTTAAACAGAGAGGTGACTGGACATCCCAAAAGCCCTCTTCAGAGAAGTCAGTGTACCTGTAGGCTTTCAGTGCTTGACCATCTACCTCTCGGGTAACTCTGCCTGCTGACAAGCTCATTCAGTTCAACTCACAGTGGGTGTGGAAGGCCCCTGACACCATAGAACCCACCCCCAAGAGGCCAGACAATATTCTAACTGCACCTGAGGATCATCAGTTTTGGGCAAAGGGAAGGATTGCTGGTAGATGCCATGGTGGTGGTAGCGGCCACAAAAAAGGAACTGGCAGAGGAAAATTTCACTATCCATCCTCCCAACAGAGACTCTTGGCGATGGATAGGTTTGCAAAGTGGGTTTATGCTTTATTGTCCTTTGCATTATGGTCACTGAACTTTATGGCACCCTTTACCAGACTCCAAAGGGATCTTATTAAGGAGTTATTAGATACCCTGGCAGGAGCTGTGTCTGACAAAGTCTATGATAAGGCTGCTTCAAAGTTGGCCACCCTAGAGTCCATTTCAAATTCATCCATGAGGCTCATAGCTCATGTAGCCAAAGGGATGACTAGAGCAGCAGGATTGGGTGTAGCCATAAGGAGACATGCCTGGATGCACTTATGTGAATTTGTGGAGCCATTCAAGTCTTCATTCGTCAATGCCTCCTTTGACTGATCATCCCTTTTTGACCCTAATGTTCAAGAAACATTGTCCAGGTGTGAAAAGGATGGAAATAGCTTTTCTGCAGTGGGCATATGTTTTTCTACTCCTCAGCAGTCCTTTTCTAGGAACCAGAGGAGCAGGAAAATGTGATTCAAAAAGTCCCAAGGGCCTTTCCAGGACACACATGGCAGTGACTCCCCCAGGCGCAGATGGGGGAGCTTTAATGGAAGACACCATCCATGCAGCAGAGGTGGCCTGAAAAATCAGGGCTCCAGGAACACATTCTTGACAAACCCTACTAGCGGTCCTGAAAGGAAGCCTGATTGCTTTCTTCTGGAGGCATACAGGGGACACTTATCCTTGCTCCAACAAGCCTGCCTTCAGATAACTTCAGATGTTTGGGTGCAGAGGATTATAACCAAAGGAAACACCATGCCCCCCCCCAGAACTCCAACAAAATCCTCGACATTCCACCCAGTCAGAGGGAACCAGCAGTATTAGAAATCCAAAAACTGCTAGAAAAAAAGAGTCATCCAAGAGGTCCCACCAGGCAAGATAGCATCTGGAGTTTACTCAAGGTTCTTTTTAGTGCCAAAGAAGCTAGGGAACTGGAGACCAGTTTTGGATATAAGTATTTTGAATGGGTCTATATTATAATCGCATAAGTTTAATAGTTCGAATGCATAAACATCGAACTGTATGCATTGAACTATTAAACGATCGAACACCTATAAAAATATTTTTAGGGCAAGCCCCCCTGCACCCCCCACACCCCCCGCTACTTAAATATACCAACTCCGAGATCGCGCTACAGTGTAGGAAAGGGAAATCTTCCCTTTATGCACCATACTCCGTTAAAGTGCGATCTCGGAGTTGGTATATTTAAGTAGCAGGGAGTGTGGGGGGTGCAGGGCAGCTTGACCCCCTGCCTAAACACCCTTTATTTGTTTTTTGTTTTTTTTACAGAGTCTACTAGAATTTTGATGGTTTAATGTTTCAATCACTAAAGTTTGATATTTAGTGATTCGAAGCATTAAACCTTCGAGATTCTAATATAGACCCTTTTGAACAAGTCAGTTCGACAGAAAAAATTCCAAATGGTCATGGTTCAGTCTATTCTCTCATTTCTAGGGAAAGATGATTGGATGTGCTCAATAGATTTCCAGGATGCATATTATTACATAAACGTGGACAGGCACTTCAGGAGATTTCTCCACTTCTGGCCGGGGGCCAGTCATTATCAATTCAGAGCTCTGTCCTTTGGTCTCACCACAGCCCCCAGGGTGCTCACCAAATGCATGGCAGTAGTAGCAGCTCACTTGACTGAAAGGATTCCAGGTGTTTCCATACTTTGACAACTGGCTCATTACTGCTCCCACCAGGCATCTACTAGAACAAGCAAGAAATTACATTCTCCAGACCTGTGCCAACATGGGGATTTCTGTAAATCATGAAAAATCACAACTGACTCCAACACAAACTATTTCAGAGTCCGTAGGAGTGGTACTAAATGCCAGTTCATGCATAGCCTCCCTACCTTATTTAAGACTGCAAAAGATCAAGACCCAAGTGGAAAAAATTATCAGAAGCAAGAGAGTAGCCATGCGACTGGTTCTACAAACCCTAGGTTTGATGGTGATATTTCACATGCGAATTCTGCTATGGCTTCTCGCATCTCAGTGGTCCATTCTGTATCAACCAATGTCAGACCAGATTTTGATTACCAACTGTTGCAAGAAAGACCTCCCTTGCTGGATTCAACTGGAAGACATCCTCTTGGGCTTCCCCTTTGTTCCCTCTCGGCCCCAAGCCATAGTAACCACCGAAGCCTCCCATATGGGGGGGGGGGCATTATCTGGGAAAGACTAGGCCAGCTTGCATATCAGTGTTCTGGAGCTCAGAGCACTGCTTTTAGCATTGCAAGCATTTCAAACTGCTCATCCCCTGGGAACGATTGCTATTCAAAGAGACAATATGTCGGTAGTTTGGTACATCAACAAGCAGGGAGGAACCAAGTCATACCCCCTTGTCGAGAAGCTCTCAGAGTCTGGCAGTGGACAATCTCTTCCAATGACTTTCTGATAGCAATGCATATTCTGGGGAGTTCCAGTGTGATAGCAGACAAACTTAGCAGATGCAGTCTTCTGCCTCAATCCCAATGTGGTAGAAAAAGATCTTTCATCACTGGGGCAAGCTTTGCTGTGGCCTTTTTGCATTGCCCCTGAACAACAAGTGCAACAGCTAGTTTGCTGGCCCTCTGGACACCTGTATCCCTTTCCCCCCACTTCCATTAATTCCTCAATTTCTAAAGAAAGCGATCAGGTTGAAGAGCAAAGAAATCCTCATTGGTCCCTTCTGGCCTGTACAGATTTGGTTCCCCCTTTCTTTGGCCTTATTTGATTCAATGACTGTAGATTCTGGACCCAGATTTGGATCTCCTATTCCATCCAGAGGGATTAGTTCACCCAAACCTTCAAAACCTCAAGCTCATGGCTTGGCTCCCCCAGTTCTTTTGATTGCCAGGCATAATAAACTTTCTTTACCAGTTCATAGAATTCTTTTGGCCTCCCATAAGCCTTCCACCAGAAAGCTCTACAACAGTAAATGGAAGAGATTTTCCTTCTGGGCTCATGATGATAACATTGATCCCTTCTCTACTCATATCGATAAAGCCTTGGAGTTTTTGCTTTGCTCTTTGAAGCAGGGGCCTTTTCCTCTATGATCAGGGTTCAACTAGTGGCTATCTCTAATTTTCATAATGGTTTTAAAAAATGATCGTTAATTTCTCATATACTTTGCAAAGCATGCTTAAAAGACACCTTGATGTTAAGACCCAGAGACTCCCCAGACTCTGGAATAGATTGCCCATACATGTCAAGAAGAGGAACCTTGACGATTGGATGGGAGAAAGGAAATTCATCCCAGGGATCATGTCAGACAGGGTTTCACGCAAGTAAATAGTGTGGGAAGAAATAGCCTGGGAATTGTTATTGCTAGGCTTGTATAGGCCCTAGGGCTGATAGCCTAGTATCAACCTATGAACCTTTGAACCTATGAACTTCCATATAAGGTTCCCTATACACTTTGGGATTTATATTTGGTATCACAGACAATAGTACTTTCCCCCCTCGGGCTTGCTGCTGACTACGACTTGAAATTCTTGTCTTGGAAAACTATAGTTCTAATAGCGATAACTTCTGCCAGATGGATTTCAGAAATTCAAGCTTTATCTTGCAAACCACCTTATTTGATATTTCACAACAGGGTTTCAGTGAGAATGAACCCTTCCTTTTTACTGAAGGTGATGTCAGAAAAGAATATCATTCAGGCAATCATTTTCCAAGTGCTTTTTCCCAGCTTCTCAAACAAAGGTGACTACTGTTTGTATTTACTAGATGTTCATAGACAATTATGTTTCTATCTTCATAGAACAAAAGACATAAGAAAGTCTGACCAGCTGTTTGCTCCCTTTTCAAGTACTAAAATGGATAATTCAGTTACCAAAGTCACCTTATCTAGATGGCTGAAAGATTGTATTTCCTTTATATACAACAAAAGGAAACTTGAATTACCTGTGCCTGTTAAGGCATGCTCTACCAGAGCCGTCACTCAAGCAGTGTTCCAGTCTAACGCTTCCATGGATATGATTTGTGCAGCAGCAACAGGGGCTACCCCACATACCTTCATTACTCCTTAAAAATTGGATTTGGTCTCTAGGGGAAGCGCGTCATTTGGTTCTATGGTGCTCAAGAATATCTTTCCATGAGTCCTCCCAAGGTCTAAGGTCACTGGGGACTCTGTCCCATATGTCAAGGATAAATGAAGATTGACAACATCAGATAAAGAAGTTATGTACTTATCATAATGTTCCATCTGTGTTGTACATCTTCATTTATCCTTGACTCCCCACCCTCCATACCCCTTCCTTTCAGGCCTCTTGGTAGAATGAATTATGGTCCTAGTTATGCATTTTTTCACACACAGTGCCAGATATGGTCTCCATAAAGGTGTTATTAGGATTATACTTTCTGTCTTTTTCTATCTACAGACTCGATCTGAGGTAAATTGGAGAGGAGCATTCGGGTTAGGACTTAACCTCAAGAGTTTTTTGGTTTTCAGTAGCTGTAGTAACATCCGAGTCTGTTCCAATATTCGGAACCGACCCCATATGTCAAGGATAAATGAAGATGGGCAACAGAGGTGCAATGTTATGGTAGGTACATAACTTCTTGTTAAGTACTGCTTCACTCTAGTTTGTCCAGGCTGCAACAGAACTGTAGAACAAACTAAAGCAGCTTTTAATTCTGTCAGATACTTCTCTTGCAGCACTGTATGGATATGTGCGCAACACACACACACACACACACACACACATGTAGTACTAACAGTCATGTGGCACTTATGATAACAGTATGATTGTCATAACCAAGGTAATATTTTGTGCAGTCTAAGATCCTATGAGAAGACTACTGCCCTCCAATACCCCACTGTCAAGGCAACAGTATTTATCTCCATAATTGTATAAATATTCTAAGCAGTCGTACAGCTATAATGGGGCTGCTGTCCCCAACTCAACTCTCTCTACTTTAGCACAAATGTTAATCATATTTTATTTGTTTATTATCAAAATAGTTATTTTTCTTCCTTTTACTATCATGCACATAATGTTAGTCAGGTATAACTACATAAACAATTGCATTCAGTATCAGCATACATTATCAGAATGTTAGGCAAGTGCACAGAATGTTCAGTAATTAGATGGCAGTGTGTATTTCTGTGGTGTGCAACTTCTAGTCATTACCGTTAGTTATCAAAACCATGGCACAAACTAGTCAGTCCATGAAATCATACTCCAACCTGCTCAAAAATATGATGTGATATTTCTTTAAAATATTATTGTGTATGGAGAAGATAAAGCTCTGTGCACTAAAAAAATTATGCTCTGTGGATTTATATTATTAAGATGCTCAAGCTTAGCTTTGCTCTACTGTCGAGTTGAATTTATTGAGCTTCATGTCTTAAACACTAAGGATGTTGGCAGTGATTGGGGAGCTGATTAATAATCCTCTATATTGTTATTAGGTGTATCAGAGAATGTGTAGCATGACATTTTAATGCTTTAATGAGTTAGCCATCTCAGTGCTGTACATCCATAACATTTTAAGCACCTTTAAAAATTGATCAATTAAGGCATAGGCACATATACATTAATAGAAAAGACAACAACCCATATTAACATTTTTTTCATTTGCATACATTGTATATGACATATGTGTCTTCTTCCTTCTTTGTAACAGCTGTCATTCAGTCCAGCATTACATAAATTGTTCAATTCCTGCCTTCCCTAAAACCTCACTACTCTGAATGTTATTCTGCATGTATTGTTCACACAAATTCTATTTATTTCTTTGTAATGTACTACTTCCTTTTTCTAACTATCCCACTTCCATATTTTATCTCTTTTTTTTCAGTACTTTAAATACTGCTGGCTTAAATTCTGAGTTATATTTTCAAGTTATTGCTTTTTTTGGCATCCAATAGAATTAAACTTATTAAGGACTTATAATGTCTAGGCAATTCAGATTCTGTGTTCCAGATCAAAAGAATCATTTCCTTATTTACAGTCTTTTGCTCTACCAATATTTCTGACTAAAGTACTCTGTGAGAATTATGACTTAAAACACTATTGGTGCAGATTTTTCAGTTAGGATTCCATTCCTCTATCCCTTTCTCTTTGTCTGTACTCTGATATCAATCTCATGTAGAGAATGCCGTCATTAACATGCAGTCCAAACTTCTTCCTGGCTTCTTTCCATTCTATTACTTTTCCCACTGCAATTATTTGTTCTTGCCTATTTTCTGTGTTCCTACTTGCAGTCATCTTTAGCGGCAGAATTTCCTTTCTCCATTCCCGTTTTAGCTTAGTTCTTAGAATACTGTTTGCAACTTTATGAATATAATGTTTTCAATCTTTTTTAATTTCTCTAAGTCTTTAAAGTTCATGAAATTAGTATAATTTCAGTCTTTGATGTCAGCCAGAAGTGCTCTTTATAGCACCAACAATGTGCCCAGTAATGATTCCTTCTGCAGTTTGTATGTGTTACATATATTGGTAACATATCTAAATACGATCGTATATTCTTTTTATAAGATCCGTTGCTCCTACTACTATTGGAACTGTCTGGGTATCTTTCTTCCACATTGCTCTTGTTTCTGCCTGAAAATCCTGATATTTTATGACTTTGTGTCTCTCTGTACGCAAGACACTAGTCACTGGGTGTGGTGATTTAAATGATTAATGCTACTTTTGTCTTCTTTTCATGGACCGCTATATCCAGTTTTCTAGCAGCTATCTTTTGAGCTGTTAGTAATGGGTGATCCCATATGATATAAACTTCATCATTTTCTATGATACTTTGTGGCTCATGTTTCCAGTGTGTTTCAGCCACTTCAATACCATAATGTTTGCAAAAATCCCCAGTGCAACAGTCTTACCAAATTATTATGCCATTCAGTATATAGTCTTTCTGCCATTAGTATGTCATAAGCAGCAATGAGGTGTGCGACTGTTTCTAATTCTGTTTTACAAAACCTATGTCTGTTTCTCCCACATGTTCAATGGACTTTGTAAACCTACATGTATGTAGCCCACTATCTTGTATTGCCAATATTAAGCTTTCATCTCTTGGCTTGAATTTACCTCTCCTTAACCTTTCCTGCGATCATTCCTGATCAACATGAGATTCTTCTAGAAGTTTTCTGTATTTGCAAATATATTTACGCATTTTCCACATTTCTTGCATTCTCATCTGGTCCTTCACCTTATATTCTTTATTTTGTTTTTTGGCACATTCAGTTGTTGCCTGACTTTTATCTGTTTGTGGTTTGATTTCAATTCTTGCTTGATGCCAATATGCTTCTGCTAGACTAAGCAGGAAAGTCATCTTAGATTTATTCTCCTCATGTTCCAAAACTTTCTCTACATTTGGTTCTTGTAAGGTCAGGAGATATGTGTGTTGTCCCACGATTGCAGACCTATACATTTAATCAATTTCAAGGAGGACCATCCCTCCTTCGGAATGGGAATATATAATCTTGGTATGCACTGATTTTTATAAATCATTTGGTGAGCATGAAGCATCCTTCTTGTTTTCATGTCTAATCTATCCAACACATTTTGGGGCTAGCCAATCACTCCAAAACTGTAAGTTAGGACAAGAAGAACAAATTGGTTTATAGCTTAGATTTTGTTCCTAGATGTCAACGCTGTTTTCAGGATTAAGTCTTCTAAACTATTCCTTACTCAGCTTTATTCATATTTATTCATGTTTTATTGTTCATTCTTCATCAATTACCAAATATTTATACACTCCCTCGTGCTTAAATTATTTTATATCACATTCTTGTCCCAAACTGATGTTTTCTTGGTGCTGCAGTTTTCCTGCTGCTTTTGCACATTTATCAATACCAAATGACATTCTTATATCATCTGAAAAAATGTTTAACCACTTGCAGTTGCGCTTTCAGTTCCTCATCTGATGAGCTATACTGTTTTAAATTGTTGATAGAAGATGAGAAGTCTTTATACTTTCTAATTTTCTAGGAACTAAATTATACCCATGGTCTAAGCTGTTAAGTTGACAGCTTAATGGGCTAAGGGCAAGGCAGAATACAAGTGGTGACAGAGAGTCACCCTGGAATATCCCCCTTTGAATTTTTATCCCTGGAACAGTAATTTGTCCTTTATCATGGCTTAATTGCAAAGTGGTCTGCCACTGTTTCATGGCCACTGTAATGTAATCAATCAGTGTATGGTGTATCTTATACATTTTTAAGCACTCTTTTTTTTCTATGAATGTGGGATACTATCAAATGCTTTTTTGTAGTCAAGCCATGCCATACTTAGATTCTTCCCCTTTTTACAGTTCTCCACTATGAATTTATTTAACAACAAATGATCCTTTGTTCCATATTACTTTCTTTTATTGGCCTTTTATTCTACTACCATAATTGGGTTTTCTTCTAAATGACTATAAACTCTGTTGGCATCAATTCCAGTGTATAGTTTATATGTCATTGGAAGGCAAGTTATTGGTCTATAACTTTTAGGGTAGCTTGCAGGTTCACTCTCAAGTAGGAGCATTGTTTTTCCTGTTGTTATCCAGGTTGGTGTCTGTTCAGGATGTGCATATAATTAGTTTTTACTCATGGCTAAATCTTCATGCAAAGATGTTAATACTTCTAAACAAAAGTTAGGTACTGTATCTGGGCCAGGGGTTTTCCAATTAGAGGCTTTTTTTAACTTTGTTTCAATCTCTCTAGCTGTTAATTTATCCTATTTCATATCCTGTACCTTTTAAATTTCTTATTCTTTCTTTTACGTCTTCTATCCGTTTCACATCTTTGTTATGTTCCACAGGATCTTCATAGATACCTCTCCAAAATGTATCTATTTCTACATTTTGGTGGTCTTTCAATTCCTTTTATCTTGTTTCCCAATTGTCTTGAAAACTTTTTGGGTCATCAATAAATTGCTTATTTTGTACTTTTCCTTTATATTTAGCTGTGTATATTCTAAGTTTTTCCGCCTGTGCTGAGATTTTTAGTTTGTTATTTGCAATAGTGCATGATAGATCCTGGTCTGTTCTAATACTGCACATTGCTTTTGTTACATCTTTTAGTATTTTTGTTGATCTGTTCCCTCTTCTATAGTCTTCTAACAGTGACACTTCTTGTCTTAATTGCTTTATAGTTTGCTCTATTCGATACTTCCATGATGGTATTCGATTTCTCTGCTTCCTTTCCCTTACTACCCCATGTTTTTGTGGTAGAACTTTATCAGTCATTAAATTAGCTGCACAGTAATATATCCTGATTACTTCTGTTATATCACATGGATCTCTATGGACAGTCCTAATGACTATTCATTTGCTTTATCAAACTTCTGACTTTTGGGTTTTATTGACCTTCTGCAGTCTATTTCTTTCAGTGATTTTAATATGTCCATCTATCTCTATTAAATCAAGCAACTCTTCTCTTAGGTCATTTTCTTCTAAACTGAGGGCACATTTTTTGTTTTCCATTTTCTGCGGGCATTCTATAGAAAGTTCTATAACATCTTGCTGTGTCACATCTTCTTCAGTGTCATCCTGTGCCATCTGCCACTCTGTCACATGGGAACTCACTGGCCTATCACTCTCCAACATTGAATGCACCTGAGTTTCCACAATTTCCTGTTCCTTCCTCTGCTGTCCAGCCCCAAGTGAATGTTTATACTAGTTTCCTGTGGAAGGCTCCAAAATATCTTCATATGGCACCTGACAAATTGCTTCCTGTTCCACTGATTTCCTCTTACTTTGGATATCCATTGCTCTATCCTGTTGTGGTGCTTTCTGAATTAGAGTTTCTACACTGAATCCTTCACATCACAGGTACTCCATAACCTCAGTTTCTATTTCTTTAACTTCTCTATTACTAATCGCCTTTCCTACTTTTTCTCTTTGTCTTCTTATCTTTTGTATTGTAAAGTTTTCCATGTCTGGATTCCTTTGCCTATATTTCTCTTCAAATATCTTTGGTGCTGCTCTTTTTGTATTGGTTAGTTTTGCTTTCTTCTTTGCATAAATATTACACCATATTAAATCACTTTTTCTTTCCCATGTCCATATTTCTATTTCAGATGTCTCCTGATCTTTCTGCTTCTCCTTACTTTGGAGATTCGCTCCATCATGCTGTAATGTAACCTGTGCTAGACCTTCTACACTAAATCCTTCACCTCACAGGTACTCCATAACTTCAGCTTCTACTTTTTTAACTTCTACTTTACTAATATTCTTTTCTACATTCCCTCTTTGTGATATTTTTTTTTATTGTGAAATTTTCCATATCTGGACGTCTTTGCCTGTATTTCTCTTCAAATATCTTTGGGGCTGGCTTCCTTATAGTGATAATTTGGCTTTCTCCTTTGCATAAATATTGCACCATATCAAATCTCTCTCTTTTGCCCATGTCCATATGTCTTTTTTATACTTTTCAAAAATCTCTAGTTTTTGTTGTTTATATTTTTACACTTCCTCAGATGCTTCTTTTTCCAAACAGATCAAAGTTTCTTGATCTATATACTGTTTTTCACAAATCTGTTGTATTAATGAATACAAATGTTTATTTGAAGCTTCTGAAAGTTTTTCTTGTGAAAGTATTTTTCTTTCCTCTAATTTCTCTCTTAATTGGTTTGTATATTTTGTGTCAGGAAATTCTGGGCTTTTTTCATAATAGTTACAATACATAATTTCTTTCTTATCCTCAATAGTCTACTTTATTGTCTTTATGGCTCTTCTTTGGCCTATCAGTTTTTGCAATTTTTGTGGGCTACTACTTCCTTGTACATCCTCCCCTTGGGTCTGGTCTGGCCTGATTGTGGGAACATTTCCGTATTTTGAGGATTCGGCACTGTCATCTTTTCCAGTCCTGGCACTGGTGTGCCTACCAGGATTGGGCATTTTTTTTACCCTGGTCTTGTGCACCCAGCTATCTTTTTTTTTAATTTTTAACCTACTTCTGTCCATGATATATGCTATAAAAATCAGTCTATATATCAGTGTGATCTTGGTGAGATTTGTAAAAACAGGGTCCACCTTGTGAAGGTACTCACCAAGACTTGAGGCTGAATTCACTTTCAGCAATACTACTCTCGTTTGCTTGCTGACTTATCATCTCTCCATTCAGACCCCTGATCTTCTATATGATTGTCACTATTCTCATTAAGGTTCTTCATCCTAAATCCCATTCTCTCATTGTTTCTTGAATCCCCTATTCACCATCATCCCTTATTACTTTGAATTATAACCTTCTGCTTGTGTTTAATACTGTATAACAGCCTAGACTGCATAGCTGTAAAATATCCCTTCAAATCAGGAAATCCTAAACCACCTTGTTCTAGTAGGAAGGTCAATTTATCCCACTTAACTCTTGCCCTGTTCCCGTCCCAGATAAATTCCATCAACTCTTTATTAAATGTTTCTCCACAACTTCTCATCTGGTTAATAAAATATGCCTGAACTGTATATAAAACTAAAGAGATGAAAAACATTTTCACTGCTTGTATCTTAAGAACAAACCAAAAGCGAACAATGTGTCAACCAAGAACTATAAACAAATCCACTGTACGCCAAAAAAAAACTCCTGTGTCTTGGGAATCTGAATGTGACTTCTGCAATACCGCTAAATCGCAGTATAATCCCAGCAGCAATCGAATCCTTGAGTTCAACCAGCACAGAAAAACGATGAATGGCAAAGAATGGAGCCAATGGATGAAATTATAAAACCATTTATTAAATCCAAACTGTTGAGCGCTTTCACTTGTATAAATCACAAGCTTCATCAGAACACTAACACGAGTGCATCCAATCATTAAATAGCATTTTTGGCGCCATGTCTTTTCAAACTGGGTCCCATTAATTTAAAGATGTATATACAAGAATGTATAAACACGTGAAACATAAAAACAAATCATTAATCCTAAAATGTAACCTAAAAACCTCTCAAACACTACAATAAACATCTAACCTTATATCTAAAAAGAAAATATATATAAGTCTATCACTACATCAACTAGTAAAAATATATACCAAACAAAAAATGTATATATATAAAATATATATAAATATGAACATATAATAATAAATTGTACAATATCATTTAATAGGCAATAATGGTTTAATAGATATAGTATCATTTAAACCCAGTGGGGCAGCGGCATCTGTGTATAATTGCCACCACAATTCCTTATATAGTAATAATCCTTGAAAATCGCCCCCTCTTTGGTTAACATGTACAATATCAATAATACCAAACTGAAAGTAGTGGCTATCCCCATTCTCTTTGATATGTCTATACAACGCGTTTTTATCATCCTTCCTTTTGATACTGTACAAGTGTGAATATATTCGTTTATTAAAACTTCTTTGAATTTTGCCTATGTAAAATGCAGTACAGGTTTTACACAATGCAAGATATATGACCATTTTAGTTGAACAATTTCCTCCACTGAATTTTACATGGGTACGATTATAATTATCCAGAATAACACTATCCCCCTGGTATATAGTGCAACATTGTTTACAAGCCCCACATTTTGTGGTGCTCTTAACTGTAGGCATCCTAGTAAAATATCCCCTCTCTAAAATAACTTTTAAATTGGTACCTACTTTATTAACAAATCTAGGGCCGTGCACCAAAATAGGGGCAATATCCTGGTCTGCTGCTATAATACGCCAATTATCAGTCAAAATTTTCTTAACTTTGCCAATGTGTATTCCATATTCCAGGATACATGCCCTATCAAAACATATATCACTCGTCTTTTTAATGACTTGGTTCTGTATCTCCTTCTCTGTACCCATATTGTATTTTTCCCCTAATAGAAGTTTAAACTTCTTCCCCCACTCTTTTATAACATATTTCCTAACATTGGACATAGCCTTAACGTCATATCCCCTATCAGCGAACAATGAGGTAATGTATGCAACTTCATCCAGCATATCGGTGTATACTGATGTCATCCTAACAGCTCGAATAAGCTGTCCTTTATAAATATTCATGAAACATTTTTTCGGATGGTTACTAGAATATTCTAAGTAGTTATTTGAAAATGTATTTTTCCTATATATCATAGAACAAAACTGATTATTGGTTCTAGTAACTAACGTATCTAGGTAAGCCAAACCTAAATTGCTCTTGGATGAAGTAAATTTCAGAAAACTACTACTTATATTGATATGTTCCATAAATTGTTCCAACGTAGAATCACCTCCGTCCCAAATCAGATAGATGTCATCCAGGTATCTGGAATAATATTTGATGTAACACATATACTTACTTTCAAATACTTTAGTCTCTTCCCACTCCAGCATAACCAAATTGGCGTATATGGGAGCACAAGCTGCTCCCATAGCTACGCTATTGGTTTGTCTGAAAAATTCACCCTCAAACCATATATAGTTGTGGTCTAAGACTAAAGACATCATATCAGTGAGGAGGCATGTAGTATCCCACTGGATGTCTGCGTATTTTCTAATACTACTTGCAAATGCCTCTAATCCTTCTACCTTGGGAATGCACGAAAATAGATCTATGACGTCTATGGTCACAAATAGTAAGTCATCTTTAGACAAATATACTGGATAACTTTTAATAAATTCCCATGAGTCTTTCGCTATATGGGAAATTTTTCCATATATGTGTTTTAAGTAGGTATCAATTACTTTCCCCATACGGAATGTCTTGGACTTACTCCCTGATACAATAGGCCGAAATGGGGGGTCTTCTATCCCTTTATGTATCTTGGGGATGCCTACAATTGTTGCTAAAATAGGGTGATCTACTTTAATAAATTTATAAATTTCCTCTGTAATCCTGTTATCCAATAGAAATTCTTCAATACACATGTCTATTCTTCTGTACCCTATATTTATCTCATTAAGGGACACTGTGGAATAGTTACCTGAAGTGTGTAGTAAATCATGTATTTTACAAGTATATAGTAGACTGTCATAGATAACTATACCCCCCCCCTTTATCAGGTTTCATAGTTCTGATGCTTCTAGCATCTTTGAGTTCTTGAAGTACCTTATATTCGTCCATGGTGAGATTAGACTTATAGTGACAACCTGAAACCTGCTTATCCAAATGGTATATTTGTCTAATAACTATTTTATCATACATAGAAATTGTAGGATGCATGGGGGGAATAAATGTACTCTTCTTTTTTTAACAAAGATAAGGTGGTATCATAAAAATGAGCAGTCCCTGAAACTCTTTTGTCTTTGTACATAATAGCCAAATTAAGTTTTCTGACATATTTTTTAACTTCACTTAGACAATCCACTACGTCAAACTTTTTGGTAGGAATATATTTGATCCTTTTAGACAACAAATCAAAGTGACTCTTTGTCAAGCCGTATCCTGTGTAGTTGTATATATTAAAGTTCTTATAGGTATAAACTACCCCATTCTGTATTATACCTTCTACTAACCGGATATTATTGGTCGTATCATCAATAACTTCAAGACCTTTGTCATTATCAAGTGTCATTAATACTGCCTTGGATGTTGATAATAATGTTCGTCTCTCCTATTCGCTTTTGTCCACTGTCTTTCCCTCTCCCTGTGTTCCGTGTATAAAAAATCTGTATTGTCTCTTGTTTTCTGATTGTGTGAAATATGATTCCTATTGTTATGAAAGGCCTCTAATTTAAATTTGTTTGAATATTTGTTAAAATTCTTTTCCCACATATATGCCCTCCCATTTTTGCATTGATCCAAATCTCTATGGAATTTCTTCATCTTGCGGCCGTACACCTTCTGTATATTATGCTCAGCATTAGTAAATTGTTTAACATACAAATTCTCCCATTGGGAGAACAGTAAATCATTCCTTATTGTGTTATTCAATTCTTCCACTTCTTGTATTAAGTGAACCAGCCTGTCATCATTAAATCTTATAAGTAGTGTCATATAATTAAAACCACTTTGGTCAAACAAATTATTAAAATCTTGTACAATATTCTCAGTAACAACAAGGTCCATAGGGTACTTAAAATATCTAAGCCCCATGGGAACAATTTTCATTTCTAAACATTTAGAGATATACGCGTTGTCCAACTTTATGCTGTTAATATGAAATAATTTACGACCCAGTTCATAAATAAGATCTTTTAAAGTACCTTTTTGGTTGTTCTTTGAAGTGTGGGTCCTTGCTCCATCAAGGTGCGCACTATCAAAGACACAATTCTTATCTAAAAATAACTTAATAGAATCTGTGACTGAAGTATGGTTTTTGTCGTTACCACCGGATTTTCCCTGAGTGACGAAGTTATCTCCTGTGTTACAGATTTTGTCACCACCTTTAACCGTTGTTGCATATGTAAAATACGGTTTCATTCGTTTCGGCTTCATACCTATCCTGTTGGCTTCCGCATCGCCATCCCCAAAAGAAAAGTCAAATGTAAAATCTGGTGTGCCCAACTTACTACTACTGTGTAAATTTCTTGCGAACCCAGCTGCAGGAATATCTAAAGATTTGTTTTAACCTAATTTAGTACCTTTTTTGTCGGACACTTTCAAAACTGCACCAGTCCCTTGTCCATTGGGTATATCAGTTAAATAAGTAGACAAACTGGATAGCCTGATAGCTTCCTCAGTACTATCATTACTGCCCAAATTAGTTTGCGGCACAGAAATCTTACCATTAGTATGGTTAACAGTAGCAAATGAACTTTGACGTTTCTCAGACCCATTATTTTCTGTGCGAATTTCAGTAAACAAGCTGCTGAAATGGTTTAGTAAGGAAGTAAGCCGACACACTTCCCCTCTCAATTCCGTGATTTCAGCCTTCACCGAAGACATATCACACTGTTCCAACTTATGTGGTGTATGAGATAAAGATTCCTGATCAGACTCCATGAAGCACGATAAGAACAACCCAAAAGCGAACAATGTGTCAACCAAGAACTATAAACAAATCCACTGTATGCCAAAAAACCTCCTGTGTCTTGGGAATCTGAATGTGACTTCTGCAATACTGCTAAATTGCAGTATAATCCCAGCAGCAATCGAATCCTTGAGTTCAACCAGCACAGAAAAACGATGAATGGCAAAGAATGGAGCCAATGGATGAAATTATAAAACCATTTATTAAATCCAAACTGTTGAGCGCTTTCACTTGTATAAATCACAAGCTTCATCAGAACACTAACACGAGTGCATCCAATCATTAAATAGCATTTTTGGTGCCATCTCTTTTCAAACTGGGTCCCATTAATTTAAAGATGTATATACAAGTATGTATAAACACGTGAAACATAAAAACAAATCATTAATCCTAACATGTAACCTAAAAACCTCTCAAACACTACACTAAACATCTAACCTTATATCTAAAAAGAAAATATATATAAGTCTATCACTGCATCAAATAGTAAAAATATACACCAAACAAAAAAATGTATATATGTAAAATATATATAAATATGAACATATAATAATTAATTGTACAATATCATTTAATAGCCAATAATGGTTTAATAGATATAGTATCATTTAAACCCGGTGGAGCAGCGGCATCTGTGTATAATTGCCACCACAATTCCTTATATAGTAATAATCCTTGAAAATCGCCCCCTCTTTGGTTAACATGTACAATATCAATAATACCAAACTGAAAGTAGTGACTATCCCCATTTTCTTTGATATGTCTATACAACGCGTTTTTATCATCCTTCCTTTTGATACTGTACAAGTGTGAATATATTAGTTTATTAAAACTTCTTTGAATTTTGCCTATGTAAAACGCAGTACAGGTTTTACACAATGCAAAATATATGACCATTTTAGTTGAACAATTTCCTCCACTGAATTTTACATGGGTACGATTATAATTATCCAGAATAACACTATCCCCCTGGTATATAGTGCATCATAGGCATAGTTATCTACGACAGTCTACTATATTCTTGTAAAATACATGATTTACTACACACTTCAGGTAACTATTCCACAGTGTCCCTTAATGAGATAAATATAGGGTACAGAAGAATAGACATGTGTATTGAAGAATTTCTATTGGATAACAGGATTACAGAGGAAATTTATAAATTTATTAAAGTAGATCACCCTATTTTAGCAACAATTGTAGGCATCCCCAAGATACATAAAGGGATAGAAGACCCCCCATTTCGGCCTATTGTATCAGGGAGTAAGTCCAAGACATTCCGTATGGGGAAAGTAATTGATACCTACTTAAAACACATATATGGAAAAATTTCCCATATAGCGAAAGACTCATGGGAATTTCTTAAAAGTTATCCAGTATATTTGTCTAAAGATGACTTACTATTTGTGACCATAGACGTCATAGATCTATTTTCATGCATTCCCAAGGCAGAAGGTTTAGAGGCATTTGCAAGTAGTATTAGAAAACACGCAGACATCCAGTGGGACACTACATGCCTCCTCACTGATATGATGTCTTTAGTCTTAGACCACAACTATATATGGTTTGAGGGTGAATTTTTCAGAAAAAACAATGGCGTAGCTATGGGAGCAGCTTGTGCTCCCATATACGCCAATTTGGTTATGGTGGAGTGGGAAGAGACTAAAGTATTCGAAAGTAAGTATATGTGTTACATCAAATATTATTCCAGATACCTGGATGACATCTATCTGATTTGGGACGGAGGTGATTCTACGTTGGAACAATTTATGGAACATATCAATATAAGTAGTAGTTTTCTGAAATTTACTTCATCCAAGAGCAATTTAGGTTTGGCTTACCTAGATACGTTAGTTACTAGAACCAATAATCAGTTTTGTTCTAGGATATATAGGAAAAATACATTTTCAAATAACTACTTAGAATATTCAAATAACCATCCAAAAAAATGTTTCATGAATATTTATAAAGGACAGCTTATTCGAGCTGTTAGGATGACATCAGTATACACCGATATGCTGGATGAAGTTACATGCATTACCTCATTGTTCGCTGATAGGGGATATGACTTTAAGGCTATGTCCAATGTTAGGAAATATGTTATAAAAGAGTGGGGGAAGACGTTTAAACCTCTATTAGGGGAAAAATACAATATGGGTACAGAGAAGGAGATACAGAACCAAGTCATTAAAAAGACGAGTGATATATGTTTTGATAGGGCATGTATCCTGGAATATGGAATACACACTGGCAAAGTTAAGAAAATTTTGACTGATAATTGGCGTATTATAGCAGCAGACCAGGATATTGCCCCTATTTTGGGGCACGGCCCTAGATTTGTTAATAAAGTAGGTACCAATTTAAAAGTTATTTTAGAGAGGGGATACTTTACTAGGATGTCTACAGTTAAGAGCACCACAAAATGTGGGGCTTGTAAACAATGTTGCACTATATACCAGGGGGATAGTGTTATTCTGGATAATTATAATCGTATTCCTTGAGAAGGCGAAGGCCGAGGTACCAGAGTGCAATAAAGAATATATTTTTTCACCAGTCACCTGCATGTCTGTGGCGTTGACAGTTTTCTAATTTCAACGTTTTTCTATCAGTGTTTTCTATAATTATAATCGTACCCATGTAAAATTCAGTGGAGGAAATTGTTCAACTAAAATGGTCATATATCTTGCATTGTGTAAAACCTGTACTGCATTTTACATAGGCAAAATTCAAAGACGTTTTAATAAACGAATATATTCACACTTGTACAGTATCAAAAGGAAGGATGATAAAAAAGCATTGTATAGACATATCAAAGAGAATGGGGATAGTCACTACTTTCAGTTTGGTATTATTGATATTGTACATGTTAACCAAAGAGGGGGCGATTTTCAAGGATTATTACTATATAAGGAATTGTGGTGGCAATTATACACAGATGCCGCTGCCCCACCGGGTTTAAATGATACTATATCTATTAAACCATTATTGGCTATTAAATGATATTGTACAATTTATTATTATATGTTCATATTTATATATATTTCATATATATACATTTTTTGTTTGGTGTATATTTTTACTATTTGATGTAGTGATAAACTTATATATATATTTTTTTAGATATAAGGTTAGATGTTTAGTGTAGTGTTTGAGAGGTTTTTAGGTTACATGTTAGGATTAATGATTTGTTTTTATGTTTCACGTGTTTATACATTCTTGTATATACATCTTTAAATTAATTTGACCCAGTTTGAAAAGAGATGGCGCCAAAAATGCTATTTAATGATTGGATGCACTCGTGTTAGTGTTCTGATGAAGCTTGTGATTTATACAAGTGAAAGCGCTCAACAGTTTGGATTTAATAAATGGTTTTATAATTTCATCCATTGGCTCCATTCTTTGCCATTCATCGTTTTTCTGTGCTGGTTGAACTCAAGGATTCGATTGCTGCTGGGATTATACTGCGATTTAGCGGTATTGCAGAAGTCACATTCAGATTCCCAAGACACAGGAGGTTTTTTTTGGCATACAGTGGATTTGTTTATAGTTACTGCTTGTATCTTACTATCCATATCCATTAACAAGAGCTTCCACTTTCAGTTTTTGTATTATATTTTGTTAAGTCTCTTCCCATATATCCTTAGCTGCCATGACAGAAGTTTTTAAATACATACAGCTAAATGCTTCATCTTATTGTGCCCTCATATATATGGGTATTAATGAACCAATTTGTGTGTGGACACATAGTTTAGGGCTATAGTCTTTGTTTACCTTCATTAATTGATTATCCAGAAAAGATGTGAAACTGTGTCAAAAATTATCTACAACACAGAGATGTCCTTTTCTGAATTTATCAGTACAAAATAATATAATTTGCAAGTAAATCTAGCTTTTACTGATTAGCATGCCAATTATGTCCTTGAATTTCTGAGTTAATTATTTTCTGTATCAATGGCACTAGATATAAAGCAAATACACATGAAAGAGGACACCCTTGCCTGGTTCTGCTTTACAAATCTAGGTCATCAGAGAGGACCCCCCCACACACACACACTTTAATTCTTGCCTCAGATCCTTCATATATCTTTATTATTATATCAGGAAATGCAGATGTTTCCTTTGCCATATTTAAAAACACACTTACTCTGTATAATGCTTTCTCTGTATCTAGACCCACCAGCAACAGCAGCATTTTCCTCACATTTTGTTTCCCACTGGATTATCATTGCTTTATTAATGTCATCAAATGTTTGCCTCCCCTCAATAAAATCACATTGATCCATATCTATCAATGTTGCCAACATGTTTGATATTCTTTAATTAGTGTGGACAGAAACACTTTATAACCATGGTTTAAAATGAAAATGGGTCTACATGAAGCTGAGTCTGATGGATCTTCACCCTCTTTTGGTAATATAGCCACCACCGCTTTCATCCAAGATGCTGGTGCTTCTCTTTCTTTTAAAATAAAATAAAATAAAATAAAATAATTCTAGTTATTTGTCACTTTCTTCTCTCCTAACTTTCAAATATCCACAGGAATACAATCTCTTCATGGAGACTTCCTTGCAGATTGATTAGACATCATTTTTATTCACTCTGTTTCTGTCTTAACTATTAGTTGTTGAGCCTCATCTTTCTCTAAGGGCATAATTAAGTCATCCATGTTATTGTAAAATAGTTGCTTAATGGCAGTCTTTATAAACTCATGCATATTTTCCAAATACTCCTTTTTCTTTAGCATTCTGTAGTTGCTCCTGTTCTTGTTCTGTGATATTCTTCTTATTCTGCAATACTTTAACTTTTGTCAATGACTCTAACTTTTGTCAATGACTCTAAATAATTCATATTGTGAGTTAACTATACCTCTTGTTTTTTTTCTTATTTCTGCCCTATTTTGAACTCCATTTCATTTTATTCCACCTACTAGCTATCACTTCTAAACACATTTCTATCTTCACCAGTAACTCTTGAATAATTTGTAGTACCCATTGCTTAAATGATTCTCTTTTTAACAGGTGAGTTGGAAAGTACCAGTGTCTTATTTTTACTTTATTTTCCTGCATTTGATCTTAGTTTTTATCAGTGAATGATCTGAACTAGTTATTGGATGTGTGTTGAAGCTTTCAAATGAAATGCACATGCTGCTATAAAATATAATTTTTATCTGGTATAGCCCAGTTATTTTATCTTGGAGAAAATATATACATTATGTCTGAGTTCTTACAACTGAATTCACGTCTTCCATACCAAATATTTTTATAAATTTGTTCAGAATTCTCTTCTGTTACATTGCCCTCCTATATCCCCTTGATACATTTTCCCTTTTGCAAATCAAGTTGCAGTCCCTAGCTATAAGTAATATTACCTGCTGAAAGCTAATGATTTCTCTCAAAAAAATTCAGTTCCACAATAACGGTCTTTGGTGGAATATAATTACATGCCAGCATAATCCCCCATGCCAATAACTCCTTACTACCACAAACCTATTATTTTATTTTTTTCTCTTTTATTACTATTGGAGCCCCTCTAGCAATTAGTGTTATTAGTCCCCTTTTCATTTGACCGTGATTGACCCTGATATTATGCTGAATATCAATCCCGACATCTTTTCTTTGTCAAATGTGCATGCTTATTTCTTTCTAAATATATCTCCTGTGGCATTTGCACTCTACATTTTTTAAATACTCTTTCCTTTTTGTTTATACTTGTAAGGGCATTCAGATTCAAAGATAATATGAACAAAGTAGCCATTATGATATCTATTGTCCCCACCTATTATACACATAAGTTTTAATGTGCATTTCTAGCTTTTATCTCACATACACACACTACTATTTGTATTTGGCAGGCTGATCTTTTATTATACAGTTGTTTTTTTTTTTTACTCAGTTTGGACCTATGTCACATTTTCAAGACATTTTCTTTACTGAAAACTGTCTAACGAAATGTAAATACATTTTCAGAACACCCCATCCCCTATTAGCTTAGAACAAATACACATAAGTATGTATGTATGTTTTCAACAAATAAAGATTAACTCTTCAAAACTATTGCCCCAAACTGACAGCTGTACCCACAGGTGTAACTTAATATAAAATTAGGATTACCCATGCTAAAGCACATGTTACAGCTTGTGTTCCCTCTAAAACTGATTGCTGTCTTACCTATACTTGAATTAGTGAATATTGTAACAGAGATAAAAGAAAAGAAAGTGAGACCTTTACAAAAGGGTAGGAGCAAATTACATAGAAAAAAATGGAAATTGTGGGAACAATACATGCAGAAAAATGCTTTGGAGGAGGAATAAAGTTTAAGAGAATGCAGGAATTGAATAACTTGCCAACAAATGTGAAGTATAATATTTGTAAATGTTAACTTGTTAATATGGTTTGATTACTTTTATATGAATTTAAGTTTGCCTATGACAATAGTGATGATTCAATAAAGATGTTTAAAAAAAACAATGATTGCTGTCTGTTATTTTCTTATCTATGTTCCCCACCCAGATGTGAAAAACAGCTTGCATACTTTCAGAAAACATTAACTTTTAGCTGTAAGAAAAAGTGGACTGACTACCGTTAACAAAACTGAACTGCGCATTGTTCTAGTAAATTAATTAAATTATTAAGGCTGCTGTGTAGGTTACTTTCTCTTATTCACTTCCCATAATTTCAAAGTTTCCTGGGAATTTAATAAAATCCGTGTAGGCATAGTGTAAAGCCTACACAGAAGGTACGGTGGTCATGTATGTGATACCCTCTTGGTAGTGCGCCATGCATATTAATGAAGGCATGTTACTGAGGGGGGTTGTATAAAATGGTTATTGAATCAGAGTTGGGAGTGTGTTACTGTGTCTGGAGATGAGTATCACACCCCCTAAACTGTCAAAGTGCCGGATATTAATGTATGCATATGTAATACAGGTTTTTATTATTATTTATTTATTTATTTGTGTTTGTGCAGTGCTCAGCAATGGACATGTGCCAGACATCTAAAAATAGAAATTGAATACATTAAATTATGAAAACAAAGGTCAAGTTTAAACAAAGCTGAGTGGGTTTGTGTGCCATGTCTTGGTGCTCAGCTGTGCTTAAATGTAGTGCCGAGCTATATGTAAAAGTATAGCAGCAGTCTACATGGCCTTATAGCCAAATGATTAGAGTGACAGCATTAGATGCAGGGTTCGAGTACAAAGACAGGTTATTTTGTAAATACACATTATGAAAATAATGTTAAATCTTGATTACATTTTGTATGGTTACAGAGACAGGTTATTAAATTTATTTTGCAAATACACATTTACGAGAAGTACT
Organism: Protopterus annectens; assembly: GCF_019279795.1. Taxonomy (NCBI): domain Eukaryota; kingdom Metazoa; phylum Chordata; order Ceratodontiformes; family Protopteridae; genus Protopterus; species Protopterus annectens. Next base: position 156,403,715 of record NC_056728.1, on the reverse strand, counting down.
TGCGGTGGTGGTGCTGCGGTAGCGTTGTGGCCTCACAGTAAGATGTTGTCCTGTTCGATTCTCAGCTAGAGCGTCTTTGTGTGGAGACATGCGTGAATGGGCGTACCTTCGTTGAAGGTTGTGCGTCAGAGCTGGCACTTATTACTTTCCCCTCAGGCTGCTGTGTGTCCTGGGCTCGGAGTGAATATTCGAACCCCAGTGTACCTGATTTTCCCACCTTTATCCATTCTAAAGAGGCCCCGTTGGAATCCAAGTCAAGGAACAGAGTCCTGAATAGGATTTTTCTCGTCCTGCCCACTAAGACTTTCTCACCTGAATAGACCTTTGTGAAACCCAGTGTACCTGATTTTCCCACCTTTATCCATTCTAAAGAGGCCCCGTTGGAATCCAAGTCAAGGAACAGAGTCCTGAATAGGATTTTTCTAATCCTGCCCACTAAGACTATCTCCCCTGAATAGACCTTTGTGAAAGTATGTCCTGCTAATGTATTTTTTAAACTTTTAATACTCCAGGTTATTTGACTTCCCTCCCAGGTTAACCAGCAGCCTACCCCCTCCCCCTCCCATAGCAGTTAAGTGACCCTTAACTACCCTTTTTCTACCTCTTTTTGTTCTTTAGGATAACTCTCTCCTCTACCTTGCCTATATCCCACTAATGTGTCCTTTCGCTTGATCTGTCTCCTGTTATTTCTGAATGTGGCCACTAGATGGCACCCTATTCACTAGAAAACTATACTCCCCGACCTCACACTAGAGTTTTTTTTTTCCTTGTTATTTTTTGGTCACAACCCTTTATCAATTTTTTCTACTGCACCCAATATTATTGCCTCACATAGCTTCCAAATAATTATTTTATCCCTCCCAATCAACCTATATTCCCTCTTTGTATCTTACCTCAGAGTCCACTCTTACCTTGTACTCTTACCCAGTGCTTCTTCCACTTCTCACTGATTGTTTTCCTGGCTTGGTCCCCTCTCTGGCTCTTCCCTATACTTTTATAATTGTTTTTACTATTACCACTGCCTATACTGCTCTTCCTTAGTCCTCTACACTACCTTTTAGATTATTCCTTCTCTTTCCTAACTCAAAGTCATCTCTTCCCTACTACATTTACATTATTCTATTCTTTTCTCTTTTCTACCCCGTAGTCACCTCTTATACCCCATAGCTATCTCTGCCCTATTTCTCCTTATCTCTCTTAGCTCCTCTTAGCCCAATATCTCTCGATCGCTGTTATCTCATTTAGCTTTCACTAAACACCTGGCCACTCCTTCCCATCTCTCTCCTCCCACTTGGATCTATTTCCTGTCGGATTTTACAAATATACCCCTCTCTAAGCGGCTCCATCCTTATTACTTTCCCCTCAGGTTGATGCGTGTCCTGGGCTCGGAGTGAATATCCGAACGTGAGTACTCAGCTGTGTCCTTTACTTTTGTTTACTTAAATGTAACCACTCATTTATTGTCCTGTGTAAATTGTATACATCTTTACTTGACATAGCATGTTGGTCTGCTATTTGCGAAGTGTACAACTTATAGTGATAATCTCTATTATGCCTATAGCAGTATATCTGCGTCAATAGGACCCACGTGGTGCTCTTCTCAACCGGGAAATATAGAGCTGGTGGAGCTCTACATGCTTATGTGTGGCTCTGCATTGGCATTCTTTTTAGGTGGCTAATTTGAGCTGTAATTTTGTGTGTAACTACAACGAACACGCATCTGTACGAATAACTCTTGAACAGTTGCTAATAGCGGGTTGTGTATATAAATGTCACTTGTTCTAGCATCCACGTGGTTCCTATCTACGCAGCGTCTGTATCAGAGGCTAGATGTGATATTATGTATATGATACTTTGAATGCTATCTAGTCTAAGCTTAATATTATTAACATTTTATATTGGCCTCTAGTGGATAATAGTGCCATTTCTTTCCAGCACCCACATGGTTCCTAATTTACACAGTGTATGTGTTAGTGGCTTGATATTATGATGTGATAGTGTTAGTGAATGCTACTAGTCTCTGAATCTATCTTAAATTATCTACTGCTTTGATAGCATTGAAATCAACTACTGACAGCCAGTCTTTTTGATACTGCTCTTGAACTTAACCCTCCTTTGCTGGCTTGTGTCCTACATATCACAGTCTCAGGTTAATGCATTTGTATTTCATGTTGTTACTACCTGGAGCTAAAACCTTCATTTTTTCTAACATAATTACATTAAGGCAATAGACTATGTTATGGTTCATTAGCTCCAATCCTGCTGTTTTAATGCGAGTGGTCACATGTACTGTATCCTGTTGGATTATTGCTTATTTGATTATTTTTGCTGTAAATGCATAGTCTAGGTATTCCTAGTACGAAGCTTATTGACTACAGGATCAAATAGCTTAATAGAGTAAATCATCTGCTCACTTATTATGCACCCAAACAGACTTCAGTGTAACTAATTGTATCTGATTGTATGTTGCTGCTCTGTATGAATCTTACTCCTGTGTGCCTGCTCTACACTGTGGTAAGGGGTCAGTCATCTGTTTCTGTCTTGGAGTTAGAATCTAAAGTATGATACTTTATTGTTTCTTATCTACACACTTTGTCTGTTGAACTTACTTTTTTTCTTCTTCTCTCTTCCTTATATTTTACCAGCCCAGTGTACCTGATTTTCCCACCTTTATCCATTCTAAAGAGGCCTCGTTGGAATACAAGTCAAGGAACAGAGTCCTGAATAGGATTTTTCTCATCTTGCCCACTAAGACTTTCTCCCCTGAATAGACCTTTGTGAAAGTATGTCCTGCTAATGTATTTTTTAAACTTTTAATATTCCAGGTTATTTGACTTCCCTCCCAGGTTAACCAGCAGCCTACCCCCTCCCCCTCCCGTAGCAGTTAAGTGAACCTTAACTACCCTTTTTCTACCTCTTTTTGTCCTTTAGGATAACTCACTCCTCTACCTTGCCTATATCCCACTAGTGAGTCCTTTCGCTTGATCTGTCTCCTGTTATTTCTGAATGTGGCCACTAGGCGGCACCCTATTCACTAGAAAACTATACTCCCCAACCTCACACTAGAGTTTTTTTTTTCCTTGTTATTTTTTGGTCACAACCCTTTATCTATTTTTGTACTGCACCCAATATTACTGCCTCACATAGCTTCCAAATAATTATTTTATCCCTCCCAATCAACCTATATTCTCTCTTTGTATCTTACCTCAGAGTCCACTCTTACCTTGTACTCTTACCCAGTGCTTCTTCCACTTCTCACTGATTGTTTTCCTGGCTTGGTCCGCTCTCTGGCTCTTGAATATCCTTCTTATATACTGTACCCTTACTTCCTATGAAAACCATACCCTTAGAAGATCTCCTAGTAAAGCTAAACAAACAAACTCTGTCCTTCCTCTAGCTAAACAAACCTATCTTAACCTCCTGTCATCCTGCCCTTACCTTCCCCCTCACTATCACAGAGTACTCCACAACAGGTATCACACAGCTAAAAAGCTCTACCTAATACCCTCTAAAATCTCAAAAATACTTCCATTCCCACAAACACTCTTACTGGTACACAGGGACATTCACCCCAACCCTGGCCCTCAGAATTCTCTTATCTACACCCTCTCAGACCAAACTACTAACAATTTAAGGTCACCTTTCTCTTCTAACTCCCTTTCAATAGCACACCTAAATATTCGTAGTATTAACAATAAAATCACACAGCTCCATGCTTTAATCGACCTCTACTCATTTGATATCCTCTGTCTTACTGAAACCTAGCTCAAACCAGGTACCAAGGACAATGAAATTACTCCTCCTCGCTACAACATTTTAAGGCAGGATCGTCTAAACAAAAAGGGTGGGGGAGTTGCTTTACTTTATAAATCTGAACTGCAGGTGGTCTCAATTGACTCCTTACCTCCTTCCCCTGCCAATGCTGAAATACTCTGCTGCAAATTCCAAGTAAATAAAAACAAAGCCATATACATAATATGTTCCTATATCCCTCCTGGTAATAACTTAAATACACTTGAAAACATCCTTAGCTGGCTCTCATCTACCTTTCCTCAGGAAACCATAATCTTAGGGGACTTCAATATTGATTGGAACTCCTGCATATCCCCCAAACCCACCTTTCACCTCAACCTCTTTACTTTCCAACAAACCATAAACTCCCCAACTAGGATTCACAAATCTACCAATAAACAGACCATCTTGGACTGCATATTGGTCAACAATAATCCCCTATCATATAAAACTGGAACACTCCCTGACAATATCAGTGACCATCTTCTCACCTATATCACTAAACAAAAAAATAGTAACCACAAACAGGCTAGCTATCGTACTATTCGTAACAAAAAAAAGTCATCCTTCAAGACTTCCTTGATGAGCTCAAAGGATGCAACTGGTCAGCTCTGAAACACCTTCCACTTGATGAGGCAGTTACCCATTTCAACAACACATTCCTCCAAATTCTAGATCGTCATGCCCCCTCTCGCTTAATTAGAATGGGATCCAAAGCAGCTCCTTGGCTTTCTAAAGAAACCAAGCAAACAATGCTATTAAGGAACAAACTATGGACAAAATGGAGAACTACAAAAAACCCAACTGACCATCAAAACTTCAAATACCTTAGAAATACTACAAAAAAACTCACCCTTCTGGATAAAAAAAATTTCTTCCTCCAATATCAACAAAATCAAAATCATAACCCCAAAAAATTCTGGTCAGGAATCAATAAACTGCTCCATCCTGGGAATTCCAAAACACCTACTCCAGCTAACTTAGCTCAGACCCCTCCTAATATAATAGCCAACACATTCAACAACTTCTTCTCTGAAACAGTCACCTCTCTAGCCAACACCATGGTTCCCCCCACTTCCCTTCAAAATACCTCTCCTCATAACAATACCCCCACTCTAAAATTTCGTACAGTCTCCACAGCCTATATTCACAAGCTACTTTCAAAACTCAAACCTTGTACTCCGTCAGCTGACCAACTACCAGCTGAATATCTGCAGCTAGCAGCAGCAGTACTAGCATACCCAGTCTCCATCTTAATTAACAGAACTATAACCGAATCTACTATTCCTTCCCTCTGGAAAGTCTCCCATATCATTCCACTGCATAAAGGAGGAAACACTAACGAACTTTCTAACTTCCGTCCTATAGCCTTACTATCACCACTAACTAAAATTGTGGAACGTTGTATACACCATCAACTTTTGAATCATCTTCTACATAATAACCTACTTGCAGACTCCCAACATGGTTTTAGACCTTTCCATACCACTTCCACTGCTCTTCTCTCCTTTACAGATTCCATCAACAAAAATCGCAATAACAACCTATTCTCCTTTGCTTTATTTCTCGACCTCTCTAAAGCCTTTGATATGGTGAACCATCACCTTCTGCTAGACACTTTGAAATCTCTTTCTCTTGACTCTTTGGCATTGCGTTGGTTTAACTCCTATTTGAAAGATAGAAGACAAGCAGTCCTTTGGGACAGCCATTTATCCTCTCAGCTCCCAGTCACCATTGGGGCCCCCAAGGATCCATCTTAGGTCCCTTTCTCTTCTCCATTTTTATAAATAACCTGTCTACTTCCCTCCCAACATCCACATGCATTCAGTATGCAGATGATTCAACACTCATCTGTACTGCTGTATCTCCAGCTGAACTTCATTCTTCCACCCAAAAAGTCTTTACAGCAGCAGAAAACTGGTTCCAACATATCTGTCTCCTCCTTAATCCCAAAAAAAAACAAATTACTACTTTTTTCTCCAACCCTTAAGTCTGCCCCTCTCTCCTTTTCTATTGTCTCTGACAATGGCACTATCATAACACCTGATTGTTCCACTAAACTACTAGGGTTTACAACAGATAATCAACTAAACTTTGATTCCCACATCAACCTAACCATCAAAGCTGTTAATAAAAATATAGGTGCCCTCTACAGACTTAAACCCTTTCTTTCAGCAACTACCAGGGTGTCTCTAGCCCAAACTCATCTCATCTCTACATTATTGTATGCCTCTCCATCTTTTATCAACCTATCAAAATCTAACATTCAGAAACTAGCCACATCCTACCATAGCATTGCCAGGTTTGCCACAGGCTCCCCATTTCGTACCCATCTTTGTGTTAATCTCAAAAAACTTGGCTGGCTTGAACTTCAAAATCTTATTCCTCTACATCAATTAGTTATCACCCATAAAATTCTCTCTTACCCTACTAATACACCCATAATTAACAACCTTGTTGCTCCTTACAGGAATCTTACTTCTCTTTGCTCAGCTAACAAACTGCTAGTAGCTACTCTCAAATCACACAATAAATCTGGTGACTCCTTGTTCACAAATGTTGTTGGCTCGTACTGGAATAAACTTCCCATTGAACTGACTACCTTAGTCACATCACAACTTTTTAAGAAACAATTAAAGAACTATTTCAAATCTCACTGGCTTTGCCCTTGCTCAAATCCTGACTGAACCCAGCATCCAACTTCCATTATAGTTCCCTCCTTTGCCAGTTGCTATAAATCCATCTTTTCTACTTGTCTCTCTCATTATTGCTACTCCTCCTCTGCAGCCCTCCTGGCATCCACATGGATATTACTATTCCTATGATGTCACTTTCTCATTTACACTAGATATATTACTGCAACCTGTTATCTCACCTTCTATTTAAACCTTGCATTTTGATTCATACTGTACAAGTCTGGGTCTTAAAACTATTTGCTCTGGCACAAAATGTTTATTATATCTGTTAATATTGTAAATATTGTATAGACTCTAGTGTCTGTTTATTTTTTTCATTACAATTCCTGCTACTGTAAAGAGTATGGGATTAGGGATCCTCAATGTATTTTTTTTCTGTTAAATTGCTACTGTTTTGTTAAATTGCTGGAATAGTTCTGTAGTTACTTACATTTTAGTCTCTTAATGTGCTGTTTTATTTACTAGTATATAGTGGAGCTTTTCTCCTTGGGCCTCTGCTGAAAATGGACATGTATCCAGCCAGACTAGCCCGGTCAACAAATGTAAAATAAATAAAAAAATAAATAAAAAAAACTCGGCAAGTAAAAATCTAATGCCAATCATTAGCAAACCGGAGTTCCGCTGTGGCGACCCCTAACCGGGAAAAGCCGAAAGACACAACAACTATTAAACTATGACTGAATATTGTATGAATACACAGACAGGTTATTAATCATTTATGTTGCAAATACACATTATGAGAAGTATGTTTAAACCCTTGATTGCATATTGTATGTATGCACAGACATGTTATTAAGCATTTATATGGAAAATACACACTTAGTAGATGTATTTTTAAATCCTGTTTTGCTGCACTCATCTAAGCTCCATGAAGCACAGTCAAGCCTTACTAAGCACTGCTTAAACAAGGACTGTTTAGCTGTGCTTAGCTTGTTTGCACATTTCTAAGTGGTGCGAAGCACTGCTAAGCAATGCCAGTTTAAGCACTGCTCAGCTAAGCTCATGGAGTTTGCGTGGTGCTAAGCGAAGCCCCGCATTTTTAAAAATTGCCCAATGGTGGTAAAGGGCAGGAAAACAGGCCTATTTAAGTGCAGAAAGTGGGAATATGGCAGAACCAGTTAGAGTTTGAACTTGGCAGGAACTATGGCAGGTGTTGGAGAGGGTGGACACTTATGGGCACAGCGTTGGGGCATTCTGGAGTCCAGGGTCATGGTTGGACTCCTCATTGAATACCATGACATCCAGCTGCTACAGGGTTAATACCAGGGGGTGGAGTACAAGTTAGAGACCTGGGACCATCTGGCACGCAATCTCACCAGTGCAACTGGTATCCTCCACACAGGTGAGCAGGTGCATCATGATTATGATGACCTGAAGCATTGTAAGAAGGATCTCTTGGCCACCTGGGTCCAAGATGCTCAGGATGGGAATGTCCCACACATTTGTAAGTACTGTTTGCATTGTTTTACCAATGGCTAATCTGAATGTGTGATAGACAATTTATGCATAATGGCGTGATTCTCTCCCTACTGCTGCAGAGGAGAGAGCTCTCAACCTAGCCAGCCTGGCTAGATTGTGTCATGAGTGTGGTGAGTACAGATGTGTCTTGCAATCTATAGTCATATAAGCAAGAATGAGTACTGTATTAACTGCCGTTAGGTATATACAGTTTTGATTGTACTGCAATGAATGTGGTCATAGTACTGAACTGCAATAAGTGACTAATGCCAGGCATAGTTCAATAAAGATAAATGCATGAAGCCTGAGAATGTTAAGGAAATAAAGTTTCTACTGCATTAATTGTGGAGTTACAGCTGTATTGCAACACCTACATTATATGAAATGTTATGCAATAAATACTGACAAAATATACCACTCACTGCATGAAGTCACCCCTAATAAAGCTGTGTTTTGCAATATGTGTGTATTTTGGGCTGTTGTTCATGAAATCGAGTATTACACCTGCTGTGAACTAAAAACACAAAGAATACCACTAAGTGACTGAAGGTTAGCTAATAAAGAGTGTTCTGCTAAACTGTAGATTTGGAGCTGTACTAAAATATATAATGCATTATGATATTTGTTCTGCACTAAGAGCTTAAGCAATAATAGGAACACCTAAGGTATATTGTGTTATTAGGATTGTCTTGTGTTAACCATTGCACTTCAGCTATATGCATTCCTGCTGTTAGGTACGCTGCTGCAGGCAAGTATAAAATGTAGCTGTAGACTGCAAATATACTATCTGCAATTGTATATGGGTCAGGTAGCGAACCCAGCACTTTGATAAAGTTTGTACACATCACAGATATTTCCACCCACTAGGGGTACATTGTCTACACCTGCATTCCATGTATTAATGCACAGTTCACTTACTAGCTCTGATATGCATGAATCTCATGCATGTGTGTTCAAGTGTCACTGAAGTCTTGTATAACACTCTACCTCTATTATCAGGTCATATTTTGTTAGTTGAGCTCTAGGCACATATCAGTCAATCAATATTCAGCAGTGGCTCAGTAGCTCAGTTTGATAAATGCTAGGTGTGCTGTACATTTTGTCACACACAGACTAGGGTTCGAATCCAATGACAAATACTACTAAATATTATTGAATCAGTTATGTATTGTTAACAGATGTTCTCCCCACAGGAATTACAGGTAAATAAATGGCTGTAGTAGCAGTTAGAATGGGTTAATAATTTATGTACACAAACCAAACTGAACCGAGAACCCACAGGATAAGCGTTCCTTCACTCTCAATAAAAATAAATAAATCAAGTAAATCCTCAGAGAGAAGGAACAACCAAAGCGACATATAACGTACACTAACACGCCAAAAAAGAAAACTCCAAGATAAAAAAGGACAAAATGAACACTGTGTTTATTCAAGAGGTAAGCTCTTTCACAAAAATTGCTTCATCAGACCTTCAGTACACACAATAACAACAAGGTCTATATATATCAGTTCAAATTCAAACAGTCCAATCAAAATCAACAAGTAATAAAAGCACATCATCACATGAACTTACAAACTTTACACCATTGCAAATAGGACATAACAAAGAATATATATATATGTATATATAACAAAAAAATTATATATATAAAACAGAACATATATATATATATATATATATATATATATATATATATATATATATATATATACCTCAATATTCCTCTATATTTCTATACTAAACTCAAAAACTAACCTACTGTAACTAACTTAAATAAAATAAAAATAAAAATAATACTTTGATAAACAATATATAAAACAATCTTTAAAACACTAAAAATACATTAACTAGTACTATTTAAAATTATTTAGGGATCCTCCTTTTTCTTAGTAGGGGCTTAATAATAGCACGTTCATTGAGTCCCCTACCCCTATCAGTTCTAAGTCGAATCATCCAATTATTTTCTTTATGCTCGGTATGATTCCTAATATCCCCTTGTCTTATTGTTGGTGTCACAACATCAATAACCCTGAAGGTGAAGGCATGTCCTACACCACATTTGTTAACATGCTTAGAGAAGGCATTGTGCTCAGCACCTTTACGTATACAGTGAATATGTTCCCTCATACGTTCCCTTAGTGATCTATTTGTTTTCCCTACATAAAACGAAGCACAAAATTTGCACTCTGCTAAACAGAAAATAAAAAGGGGTTATAATCAAACTGAGATCCTTAGATGTTGGTCAGACTTAGATTCACTCAGGAATGATGTCGCAGCCCCATATTATGGTCCAAACATGGGGAATGAGGTGTGTGGCACCAGAATAGTAAGTAAACAGGTTAAAATACCTCTGTTTTTTCCAAGAGATCATCAGGCACTTAGAGGAATTTTTAGTACTTATTGGCCTATTTTACAGGTTGATCCTCAAATTGGTGATATTGTTGGTGAGGCTCCCCTATTTTGTTATAGGAATACCAAGAACCTGAAGAGGTTATTATGCAACGGGGGAATTAAGTCTAGTGACTTAGTTGAAGTTGGTATAACCCGACCATGTGGTAAATGTAATTTTTGTGGGTTCATCAATGAATGTGGCTTTTTTGATCACCCAGATCTCAGGAGGAGGCTTGTGTTCAGAGTTAATGCTGATTGTGGAAGTATGAATGTGGTCTATTTAGCAGAGTGCAAAGAAAAAGGAGGATCCCTAAATAATTTTAAATAGTACTAGTTAATGTATTTTTAGTGTTTTAAAGATTGTTTTATATATTGTTTATCAAAGTATTATTTTTATTTTTATTTTATTTAAGTTAGTTACAGTAGGTTAGTTTTTGAGTTTAGTATAGAAATATAGAGGAATATTGAGGTATATATATATATATATATATATATATATATATATATGTTCTGTTTTAAATATATAATTTTTTGTTATATATACATATATATATATTCTTTGTTATGTCCTATTTGCAATGGTGTAAAGTTTGTAAGTTCATGTGATGATGTGCTTTTATTACTTGTTGATTTTGATTGGACTGTTTGAATTTGAACTGATATATATAGACCTTGTTGTTATTCTGTGTACTGAAGGTCTGATGAAGCAATTTTTGTGAAAGCGCTTACCTCTTGAATAAACACAGTGTTCGTTTTGTCCTTTTTTATCTTGGAGTTTTCTTTTTTGGCGTGTTAGTATACGTTATATGTCGCTTTGGCTGTTCCTTCTCTCTGAGGATTTACTTGATTAATAATTTATGTGTTCAGATGTACCAGAGTGTTAACAGCATTGCTCAGCAACGGGATAAGACATCAGAAAATAAAGGCAACAAGTACAATACTAATAAAAGTTAATACAATAAATAAAATGTGTAATCTTGGTATGGCTGTATGCCTGGTGTGTCTGTGAATGTCTGCTGATAGTCTAATCCCATGTCTGCCAAAGATGGCATGAAAGTCGTAAACTCTCTGTACTGTGCAGGATAAATGTCTCTCAAGTGTCATGCTGTTATGGACTGTGATCACTGTTGCCTAATCCTTCAGTCACAGATCTATCATTGACATGATTTATGTCAATAGCACAGTCACACTACATCAGTCCACAGTACACCTTTATAGTCATATATGTCCCCCTGACATAATAGTCCCCTGTAGTTGTGTACCTGTAGATGTTACAGCTTGGCCCATACTGTCCCATGTGGATATCTTGAGAGGTATGAATGTGCTACAGAAGCTGTAGAGCACTTGTATGCATAAAGTAAGGGAGATATGAAGAGTATATAATAGTGCTGTTGCAAACAATATAGCCTATACTGGTATTAATGACTGTATTTCTCACTCCCCCCAATCCTTATCTGCATCATAATTTATTATTGTTATACATCTGTTATGGTTTACTTTTAACATAGAGCACTACAGATGCAATGTTTGCTCTGAGAGTGTTATTGGAGAAATACAGAGAAGGTCAGAAGGAGTTGCATTGTGTCTTTGTAGACTTGGAGAAAGCATATGACAGGGTGCCTAGAGAAGAGTTGTGGTATTGTATGAGGAAGTCGGGAGTGGCAGAGAAATATGTAAGAGTGGTACAGGATATATACGAGGATAGTGTGACAGTGGTGAGGACTGCAGTGGGAGTGACAGATCTGTTTAAGGTGGAGGTGGGATTACATCAAGAATCAGCTCTGAGTCCTTTCTTATTTGCAGTGGTGATGGACAGGCTGACAGATGAGATCAGACAGGAGGCCCCATGGACTATGATGTTTGCAGATGACATTGTGATCTGTAGTAAGAGTAGGAATCAGGTTGAGGAGACTCTGGAGAGGTGGAGATATGCTCTAGAGAGCAGAGGAATGAAGGTCAGCAGGGTTAAGACAGAATATATGTGTGTAAATGAGAGGGAGGGTAGAGGAATTGTGAGGATGCAGGGAGTAGAGTTGGTAAAGGTGGACAAGTTTAAGTACTTGGGATCAACAGTTCAAAGTAATGGTGAATGTGGAAGAGAGGTGAAGAAGAGAGTACAGGCAGGGTGGAATGGATGGAGAAGAGTGTCAGGAGTGATTTGTGACAGACGGGTACCAGTAAGAGTGAAAGGGAAGGTCTACAAGACAGTAGTGAGACCAGCTATGTTATATGGGTTGGAGACAGTGGCATTGACAAAAGGCAGGAGTCAGAGCTGGATGTGGCAGAGTTAAAGATGTTAAGATTTGCACTTGGTGTGACTAGGATGGATAGGATTAGGAATCAGTATATTAGAGGGTCAGCTCATGTTGGACAGTTTGGAGACAAAGCAAGAGAGACGAGATTACATTGGTTTGGACATGTGCTGAGGAGGGATGATGGGTATATTGGGAAAAAGATGCTAAGGATGGAGCTGCCAGGTAAGAGGAAAAGAGGAAGGCCTAAGATAAGGTTTATGGACGTGGTGAGAGAGGACATGCAGGTGGTTGGTGTAACAGAGCAAGATGCAGAGGATAGGAAGAAATGGAAAGAGATGATCCGCTGTGGCGACCCCTAACGGGAAAAGCCGAAAGATGATGATGATGATGATGATGTTCTCAAAACATCATGTTGGGCCTTGTGTTCTATTATTGTTATGTATCACAACGGCTGCATACTAACATATCTCGTTGAATTATCTATGTTGTTAGCCTTATGCCGTAACTGTTACTGGCATGTTGTTACTATACTGACTATAACACGTATTGTCGTGTTCCATATGCTATGCAATGTTATGTTACTGGGTTATTTTCAACGTTCTGGCATGCTGTTTTAACTAACTAAATGTTTCATTCATTACTAACCTATACACTTTGAAATACCTCAACACCATAGCTCGACTGGGTAGGCCAGTTCCTGGTGATCCACTTACCCTACCTCAGATGGCCATGGCACTGGGTTTCAGTACATCTGGGACCCAAACCTGTGGTGTCCCCTCCACTGTCCCTGCACCATATAAAGGTGGAACTGCCTCAGGGGACCTGGCCCACCCCCCAGGAGTGGGCATGTAGGGGGGGTTGTTACCCAAGAACAGCTACCCGTGATGGTGCATAGGATCATGCATCATGGCTATGAGGATTGCCTGTGATGGATTGAGGGAAGACTCACCAACCTGGAGGTGCAAGGTGGCCCTGGTGCCCAGTCCCCAGCAAAGCTACCTTTGGGGCAGTGAAGGAGCAGCATTGACTGTCCATGAGTGGGGAGCTCAGTCTCATTGCTGCCATCTGGGGGTACATGGCTCTTGATTCCACAACACCCTCCCTGTCCAAGATGTTTACCCCTCTCATGTGTCACACACTGCCACTGTATGCTGTCTTGTCTGTTTGCAATTGCAACCTCTCCTACCCAACTTACCTCCCCACATACCTATATCCCTTCCCCAAATTCCACTCTCTCCTTAAAAAAGGGCATCTGTCCCACAAAAAAAATATTGGCCCATACATAGCTCTCCATTTTGCACCCACGTCCACTGGACACAATCAAGTATTACAATAATTAATGCACACAGTTATGTTGCTCTCACCCCTCTCTCTGGGGTGTGAGGCTCCAAATTCCAAATTTTCTACAACCTGCACAGCTGTTGCTGTACAATAAATGGAGAGCTATGGTCCTTTCCTACACCTGTCCTGCACACCCATACCTGCCTTTCAGTATGTTTTTCCCCCTGCTTACCCCCATTTCACCACTTTCCTATCGCCCCTTTTTTCTTTTCTTTTCTTTTTTAAATTAGAGCAGGTTTAAGCAGAGCTAAGCAGTGGGGTATGCTGTGTAAACCCAAGTAAACCCGCTTAAAACTGCCTTAATCACCCTTTCTGTTTCTGACACTGTTAGGCACATCTGCAAAATATTCACCCCACCAAGTCTGAAACCCAGGACCCTGTCAACTACAGCATAGTGCATTAGCCCACTAGACCACTCAGCTCTGAAGTAAAATAACTGTTTCCATGAACATATCTTGATTGCCAATGACACACTGCCTGTACATATTATGTGAAAATTGACAGTTTACTTGGCACTATGATGCAGACACCAAACCAGTACACAGCCAAATAAATAATGATGGATGTACATGAGGCCTGGGATAGCAGGTATAGCTGTCAACTGCACAGACTGTTGCAGAATGTCCACAGTTGTGCCACTTACTTTTGTCACAGTTTTCACAAAACCTATTCTGTGTGCTGAAGTACTGGCAAGTCAGTACAGACTGAGGTTAGAAAATTGTGACAGACAGTTCAGTGTCACACGTCATACCCATCTGAACACACATGCTTATGCAAATCCTGTGTAACAGACTGTATGCATGCACATATATCTTGCAAATACACCTGTAGTACTGACTCAGTAGCTCAGTTTATTAAATTCCTAGCATGCTGTACATTTTGCCACCCACAGTCCTGGGTTCGAATCCAGTGTGTTGCACTTCAATGACATGCTTGTGAATACAACAAATAATGACTGAGTCCTGCAATTTTAAGCAGAACAAGTTGCTGCTACTGCATTCACTGCTACTTATGTTAGCACATGAAAGGCCTGTAGGTAGGGACACACTGCACAAATATTGGCTTCCTAAATGTCACCTATCACTTTCTGAATGGCACTATTGCATAACATATGTACCTTAAGCACATGTCTCACCTGGACTGTTATGGTTACCCTCACCCTGGCTCTGCTGTAACAACAGAGCTGACACTGCTCCCTCACTGACACATACAGCTTGCTGTCATCCAATGTGTTCACCCTCCCCAGTATGACTCCTGGGCAAAACGCAATAGCTGCATCCTGCAACATATGCAGCAGTATGTTCAGCTACCTGCTACAAACCTACCATACTCACAACCCCTTAGAACAAGGGATCCACACAACACCCATACATAAATGGGTGGGGGTTAAAGGTCAAGTGACAGGGACATGTGTCACAGTCTTCCCTACAAACATACACAGTTGATAGACCAGCAGCTACTGCAGCAGCATGCATATTCTGATCCATATGATGTATGACACTCACATCTGTCTTCCCCCTTACTGGCCTCAACCCACATTGTTTAACACTGAACTACCACATAATCAGAAAGTCATTTCACAATGGCCAAACATAGCATGCAAAACTGTGGACATACCACATAAATCCCAACAGTGGACAGTATTTTACCTACCTTCTGCAATGCTGTAGTCTCCACACCTCAATAATGTCCATCTCACAGACTAGGAAAGGGGCCAAGGCCTACATGAATGCCTTAAATATAGCACTGTTACGCCCTGCCATTGGCTAATAAAAGTGCAATCTAGCTGTTCTGGATGCAATTAGCAAGTCTGAGCCACGGATTGTTCCACAGGCAATCACCTGTTAATGAGAATTGCCTACAAAAGGTAAGCAGCTGCCTATAGTAAACAGGTCTGTGACTTGCTTCACCAAGACAGACTGTGATTTCAGAAGCATTTTTCTTCAGGATTTCTGCAGAAAAAGGAGTGCAGCAGTCTCCCAGGTATGTAATAGAAGTCTCCATTTAATGAGATGTTAATGGGAGGATGCAGTTATGAGGAATGGGGATTATAACAGTATGTCTGTAGTACATCTCTGGGAATGACATGTTGGTGAAAGTCTGCTGTCCAGCACCTACAAACATACCTTTCAACTCTGCCTGCTGTGACATAGATCACAGCTCTGGCCCTCTCAGTCCCTACTACAATGGTTGGCTCCTGTACAAATGCTACTGGATTGTCTGTTAGACAATAGTGACAGTACACAATGGTGGACACAGCTGGCATATCACACACTGTAATGTCATTCAGCTCCTCTCAGTCTGTGAATGTCACACAGGAATAGTTCAAACATTGTACAGGTGTCTCTGACTGTCCCTGATGTACCCTGGCTAGGTACTTTTTAGTTGACATTCATATCTCATTACTTGAGCGCTATGGCTAGCATACCTGGTGAATCCCTACAGCAAGACTTCAGGTCACAGCCAGTAGTAGTGGGTGGACACACACCCGACCTCAGTGACAGAGTGTACATATTGATCATACAAAGTAAGGGAATGAATAAAATAACAGATATTACTGTAGAATAACTGTTTTCTGAGGGTTCTGGCATGTGACAGCCAGATTCCCCAAATTCTGAGATCAACTATTAAGTATTGTCCAAACATTTTCCAGACATCCATATGTTTCTGGTAAAGAGTGCACATATATCAGGCACATGTACACATTCCGCAAACATCTGTGTACTGCAGAAGTCAGACACCTACAGGGAAGATACCCTGCAGCACGCTTGCAGTGCTGTTTGCCATTGTGTCACATGGATGTTGCTGGACTGCCCCATATACTTGTAGTAACACTCACCTATTTGCCAGACAGTGGCTGTATGACTTGGTACTGGTACATTGCCCATAGGGGACACACCACAGTAGATGGCACTGATGGGAGTGGAAACATACAACACACTCTGTCACAGCACACAAGGACATAACTGGTATTGCCACTATGTTGCTGACAGCCACATACATACTGTGTTGATAGATGGCAGGGTATGATGTGGGAGTTAACAGAAGATAGGGCAGGCCAATCTGGATGTGCAGGGTGTATACATAGCGGAGAACAATGTATGTGGCCCTGTGATGTGTTCCCCTGTTCTTGTCTTTCAGAAAGGATACATAGATGGAGGGACCCGCTGTTTTCAGCTGCAGAAAATGATGTGATTCTGGATGGCCTCAGACTGCATCACAACATCCTGCTGTCTAGCAGTCACCAGAATCATGAGCACTGAGCTGCACTGTGGAATGACCTTGTCACAGCAGTAAACCAAGCAGGGCCACAGGAAAGAAGCTACAAGCAGGTCTGACACTGGGCAACAGATATGATAAATGCTGCATGGCAAAGGGCAGCTGCTGTGGCCAGGGACCATGCTGACACCTGTGGAGGGCCTGCAGTAGAACAACCACTCTCAGCCACAGAGGAATTTCTGGTGAACCAGGGATCAACTACCAGCTCCCAAGCTGTGGAGGTGGGTGCCACAGCTTCTACAACAGAGGAGCGTCCAGGTAAGCCTCCTGTGTTCATCACTTGTAATACGGTATCAGACATTGTGGCAGTCTCTGCATACCAGTACACAGATGCATTTGGGAGAGGTTTGTTTATAATGCACACTTGTGCACACATACTCAGAATGTCAGCAATGTGGGCAGTATCACAGTTCCTACTGTACATGGTGATATACGCACATACTATCCTGTAACAATGCCCATTTGTTTTTGCTGACAATACCTCTCCCTCACATTTCCATAGGTACATCAGGTGTGGCCAGAGTCCAATGTTCTGTAGCCGGTGAGTGTGAAACTGTTTTTGTATGGATCATATATACCCTAAGAATGTTAAGGGCTGCAATTTTGGTGTAGACACAACTGATATGCTTAGCCAGAGTACAATACTTGCATGTTCAGTTTCAGAGGGGTTAACTGAAGTGCATTAAATTGGTAATAACAGTAGTGTATTTGCAGGAGCTGTAACATATTTGCACTTAGTTTTGTGAAGGTCTATGCAGTGTGCTATACAGGGGACATGTTCCGAAGGAAGGATGAGCCTCCTTCAAATTGATTACATGTATAGATCTGTAATTGTGGGACTCCACACATATCTACTGACCTCATAAGATCCAGATGTAGTGAAAGATTTGAAACATGAGGAGAATAAATCTAAGATAACTTCTCTGCTTAATTTAGCAGAAGCATATCAGTGTCGAGCAGGAATGGAAATCAAACCAGAAGTAGATAAAAACCAGGTAGCAACTGAATGTGCCAAAAAACAAAAGAAAGAATATAAGGTAAAGGACCAGATGAGAAGGCAAGAAATGTGGAAAAAACATAAATATAGTTGCAAGTATAGAAAAATTCTGGAAGAGCCTCATGTTTATCAAGAATGAATGCAGGAATGGTTAAGGAGAGGTGAATTCAAAGCAAGAAATTAAAGGTTAATATTGGCAGCCCAAGATACTGGGCTATGTACCCGCTGGTTTACAAAGTTCATTGAACATGTGGGAGAAACAGACAAATGTAGGTTTTGTAAAACCGAATTGGAAGCAGTCACTCACCTCATTGCTGGTTGTGACACACTAATGGCAGAAGGACTGTATACTGAAAGACATAATAATGTGGCGAGACTGTTGCACTGGGGATTGTACAAACATTATGGTATCAAAGTGGCTGAAAAACACTGGAAACATGAGCCGCAAAGCATCATAGAAAATTATGACATTTATATCACATGGGATCACCCATTACCAACAGTTCAAAAGACAGATGCTAGAAAACCAGATATAGTGGTCCAAGAAAAGAAGACAAAAGTAGCATTGATCATTGAAATCACCACACCCAGTGACTATAGTGTCTTGTGTACAGAGAGACATAAAGTCATAAAATACCAGGATCTGCAGGCAGAAATGAGAGCAATGTGGAAGAAAGATACTCAGACAGTTCCAATAGTAGTAGGAGCAACGTGTCTTATAAAAAAGAATTTACAATCATATTTAGATATGTTACCAATCCATGTAACTCCATACGAATTGCAGAAGGAGTCATTACTGGGCACATTGTGGGTGCTTCGAAGAACACTTTTGGCTGACATCAAAGATTGAAACAATACTAATTTCATGAATTTTAATTGTACTTTGACTTAGGAATGGGGAATGGGGTCCATTCCCGTCATGGTATTAAAACCCCAAAAGATTTGGAGAAATTAAAAAGGGGCAATAGTATGGTCAAGATGGGTGCACTGTGTTTTAGGTGTAGGTCTATCACATACACTGACATATCGCTTATCTCACAGATGTATAGTAGTGACAACATTAACCAGATATCGCTGCAGTGAATTTTATAAAGGGCCTGTCTTGTCTGTGTATGTTGTAGTTTGCTTGTGTGTTATGCATGGGATTAGAAATACGATGTGGTATGTGTAATACAGTTGTGGGACCTCACCTGCATATGTGTGTGTGTGTGTTTGTGTGTGTGTGTGTGTGTGTGTGTGTGTGTGAATCAACAGATATAATAGTGCAGCTATTAATGTACTTATGTTGTTTTCCTCCTCACAGATGACTGTGGGGTTAGAGTGTGTCCCCCTCACAGCCTGATGTCAGTGTCTCATCAGACTATGATGATGATGGTGGCCATAGTGAGGCACAGGTGGGGTTGTTGGGGCTCAATCTGTCCCATGGGATGACATCCCACTTCCTCCCCCATTGTCCTCACACACAGTCAGTATGCCCATACATACCCAGTCCCCTGCGGCCACAGATATCGGACAGAGTGCGGTGGCATTGAACAGGAGAGTGTGGCAAATATGACATCAGTGAGTGTAGACACTAGCCATAGCCAGACAGCTGGTGAGGTCCCACAGAGGCAAATTGACAGGGGATGCTTAAAGGAGGACTGCTGCCCATCCACCACCTGTCACAGGTGGCACATCATGAGCGACTCAAAGCATGTTTTGGTCCATCATGGAAGCACAGGCATGTTCTGAATGCAACACCAGATGGATGCTCATGATCATGGATGCATCATTGTCTGACATCCGTGACTCTGTCCATCACATTGGTGATGCCATGCATCATTTCACCGATGTAGTGGGCAGCCGGTGGGGTGAGACATTGTCAGTCCTTGACCGCACATTGCGCTAGAACATCTGGTGGGAGTAGAGTGTCGGCCACATGGCCATAGGTCAGCAAGAACATCTGCTGAGACTCCACATGGCCATGCAGACTCACTTCCGTAGTGAAAGTACCTCCAACACTACAGAAGGAAGGGTGCTGTTCACACCACAATGTGGCAGGCTTTGGGCATGTGGTCCTGGGTGGTCGCACAGCAGACACCAGTCACCATCAGTGACTAGTACTGCATCTGACCCTGGACATGGTGGTGCAAATGCTACTCCAGGCAGAGCCAGTTCCATTGTTTGTGGCCACAGATGGTGAACTGTCCATCCTGCCATGTACGGTCCACTGCTGTCCAACATACCCACATGTAGGGCTAGCACATGGCTTGACTATGTATGGGCACACACTCAAACATCACTCTCACATGCGGGTCACCAACAGACACACACGGCACCCCTTCATGGCCCAGATGACCAGCACCCTTTCCTGACTCACACACATGATGTCAACTGTTTGGCACAGCCTAGGCCTCTGTCACCCCCACACTACATCCTGTGCATGTGATGGTACCTGTGCCATATCCCTGCCATCCATACCATTGATGCAGGGACATGCAAATATGTATTGATGCACAGGGTGACTATAGTACATTACTGTATGCTGGCATGTGCCCTGAGTACATATCAAATTGTTTGTACCTTTTTTGCATGATGTTAGGTTGGTGGTGGTGTTGCAGACTGACATGTGTCTCTCAGAACTTTGTATGTTTCTGTTGAAGGAGTCTGAGTGGCTACACTGTGGAGACTGGGTGGTAATACAGTGGCTGAGGATGGCATGGTAGCAAAGCAGAAATATGACATCAGCAAGGTGCAGCTGTATATATGCATGATTATCTAGGTACTTATGTGTACAAGAGTGTGTCAGGGGCAATGGGGGCAGACAGTGTAATCTTGCATGCATACTCCATGACAAGGCATGCTACCCTTAATACATGTCACCTGGGTGTTCTGTATCTACCAATGCAGGTGGTGGCAGATAGCATTTATGCCTAGGTAGATGTGGGCTATTTAGGACCAGCAGCTACTCACAGGGCCTTAAATTGTAATAACCATTGCACACACATGGGCAAGACAGACATCCTGCTGCAAGGAGATATATTGAGATATATTTAAACAACCACACACACTCACAGACTTGCCCTTTTTGAGAACCCTTACCTATCTAGTAGTATACACTATAGTGCTACATACAATAAGTATGTAGCACTATAGTATATACTACCTACCTAGTAGTATATACTATAGTGCTACATACTTATTGTATGCGCTACAGAGCTTATGTGTTCTGAGAGTGTATGCCAGTGCTATTAAGGTGGTTGACATCAGCAGGCCCTGTAAAGGAGGTCAATGGGGGTTAACAGGTCCTGAAAATGAATAACCATTGTACACAGATAGGCGAGACAGGCACACTGCTGCAAAGGGATATATGTACACACAGATGGGCAAGACAGGCACACTGCTGCAAAGGGGTATATGTACACAGAGATAGGTGAGACAGGGACACTGCTGCAAGGGAGTATATGTACATACAGATGGGTGAGACAGGCACACTGCTGCAAGGGGGGTATATGTACACACAGATAGGCAAGACAGGCACGCTGCTACAAGGGGATATATTTACACACACACACACACACACACACACACACACACACACACACACACACACACACACACACACACTTGCTCTTTCTGTGATTAGAACGCCTACCTATCTAGTAGCATATACTATAGCACTAAGTACTTATTGCATGCTCCACAGAGCTTATGTGCTAAGGTGTATGACATCAGCAGACCTGTAAAGGAGGCCAATGGGGGGATTGACAGGTAGGCATACAGGCTTAAAATGTATAACCACTGCACACAGATAGGCGAGACAGGCACACTGTTGTAAGGGGATAGATTTACACACACACACACACACACACACACACACACACACACACACACACACACACACACACACACACACACACACACACACTTGCTCTTTCTGTGATTAGAACGCCTACCTATCTAGTAGCATATACTATAGCACTAAGTACTTATTGCATGCTCCACAGAGCTTATGTGCTAAGGTGTATGACATCAGCAGACCTGTAAAGGAGGCCAATGGGGGGATTGACAGGTAGGCATACAGGCTTAAAATGTATAACCACTGCACACAGATAGGCGAGACAGGCACACTGTTGTAAGGGGATAGATTTACACACACACACACACACACACACACACACACACACACACACACACACACACACACACACACACACACACACACAGAGTCGCCCTTGCTGAGATTAGAACCCCTACTTATCTAGTAGTATAAACATTAGCACTAAGCACTTATTGCATGTGCCACGGTGCTTTTATGTTTTGAGAGTGCTTGCCAGTGCTGTTAAGGTGGATGATGTCAGTAGCTGTTGACAGGGAGGCCACTGTTGTGGAGGACGCTAGTCACAGGGCCATAAAATGATTGACCATTGCACGAACATACGAACCAAAGCAGCAAACCGTGGTGGAGTACAGCTGACCCAAAAAACAGGAACTCTTCTTGTTATAATAGGTTTTAATCCACAGTATTGTAACAAACACAATACACATAGAAATGCAGTTGATAAGCGCTTTCACCCAAAATGAGCTTCATCAGATCATATTACTGCTCCCCATCATTCCTTTTTATACAATTCATGAAATCAATCATTCAATAAAACAATCATGATTCTTAAAGCTATATGCTGTCATTGAAATGCAGTGTAAATACTATGCAAAAATCTAAGTCATTATATACACTATTAAGAATATGCTTTCTAAAAACTAACTTGTTATATTACGAACAAGGCATATAAAAATATACAATGTATGCATAAAAACATGTAAAAATAATATAATAAAAATAATATTATGTACATGTTATCATGTGTGTATTATTGTGTGTGTTGAAGAAATATTATTAGTATATATATATATATAAAAAATTCTAAATAAAATAGTATCATTGACTATACGAGTACCACTGGATACATATAGTCTTTAACATTCCATATATTAATATGCATCAATTTATCTAAGATCAAAAATGCATCTTTAATGAAATCTCTTTGTTTGTGACTCATATGAAACAATGCATAATATACATAAATATATCCAAAAATACATGTATATTACTGGCACAATAATATGAACTACGCTATCCAAATTTAACACTATGCTATCTAAATTTGACATTAATATTCCTTCTCTTCTTCAGAGCTGGTTTAATAGAGGCTCTCTCGTTCAAACCTGTGCCCCTATCAGCTCTTAGCCTCACAATCCACTTACTTTCCCTGTCCTCAGTGTGGTTTCTAATATCCCCACCTCTGATATTAGGTTTAATTATTTCTAGTGCCCTAAATAGAAACCAATGTGTTCTATCTGTTTCCAACACATGTTTAGCAAGTGCATTATGTATATTACCTTTCCTCATATGGTATGTGTGCTCACGTATTCTATCCTTAAACTGGCGGTTGGTTTTGCCAACGTAGAATGCCTTACATGTCTGGCACACTGCCAGATATATGATGTTCGTGCTCTTGCACGTGGCCTCTACCTGAGTTCTAAACTGCACATGAGAATCAGGATGGGTAAATATCATGTCGTTGTCAATATATATATACATTGATTGCAATGGCCACATGCTTTCGTATAACTAAGTGCTGTCTGTGATTTATCTTTATTAGGATAGCATAACAACCTCCTAAGGTTCATTTTGTTCCTAAACAGAAATCGTGGTTGCTCCCCTACTACTTGTTTAATTCTATCATCTGTACACAGAACAGACCAGTGTTTGCTGAATATCTCCTTCAGAGCCATATGATCATTGGTGTATGGTATAGATAACTTCACTTCTTTCCTAATAGTTATTGAACTATTCACCTTCTCTGGTTCAGGACCATAGTATGGTGCTGCTCTACCCTGTCTCAATTCATGTATGTCACACAATTGGTCATTAATTTCCTTGTTGTTATAACCACGTTGTATCAGCCTATCTCTTAGATCATTTATCCCTGTTGTAAAACCTGTATCAGTGGCATTGAGTCTAGAAATACGCATCCCTTGACCTCTTATAATATTCTTGAATATGTAATGTGGATGCATGCTATCTCTCAACAGTAGTGTGTTTTGATGACAGGGTTTGCGATACACACCTGTGTTGATTAAGCCATTTCCTAATTTCTCAATGAATAAATCCAAGAAATCTATCTTGTCTATGGAACACTTCATTGTAAATATCAAGTAGCTAGATAGATTATTGATCATCTCAATAAATCCATCCAACAGATACATATCTCCTCTCCATAACAGAAAGACGTCATCTACAAAACGTCTGTAAAATACTACAGATTCCTTGTATTCAGTAGTATTAAACAATATTTCATTCTCCCAATCGGCTAAAAACATGTTCGCATAGCTGTTCATTGCAACTCCAGCTTGCTGTTGATATATTATGTCATCAAACATGAACACGTTATTACCCAATACTATATCCATAAAATGGGTCAATAAATCAATCAATGCTGGTGTATATGTACTGTGCTTTGATAAATATTCGCTAATGTATATGTGACCTATATCATTAGGTAGCACTGTGAACAGTGATTGGATATCGAGTGTAACCAACACCAAGTCATCAACATCCACTATCTTACTAATACATTCATATAATTCAATTAGAAAGTGCTTAGAATCTCTTAGTATAACAGAATTATTGTTTAGGACAGGACGTAAATGTTTTTCAATATATACTGAAATATGTTCAGTTATCCAGCCTTGTCCAGACACCACTGGTCTCATGGGTGGTTCACTGACATTCTTATGTATCTTGGGAAGACCCTGTATCACAGGAACCAAAGGATTTAAGATCTTAAGATAATCAAATAATTCCTTATCAATAATACCACCAAGAAACATGTCCAATAAGGTGTTCCCCACATGTGATATAATCATAATCACAGCGTCACCATCAACTTTTAAATAAAATCTATCATTTAACAAATTCAACATAGCTTTATAATAGTGAGTAGTGTCCATGATGACAACCTGTCCCCCTTTGTCCGCAGGTCTAATGACTATGTTGTTATTTATCTGCAAATTCCGTAAACTTTCTCTTTCCTTTCTACTAAGATTATCCCTTCTTTTACTGTGTGTATTTCTAGTGTAATATTTATGAAGCTCATCTTCTGTTAGCTTCAAATAAGCTTCTACTAATGGGTGATGTATAGGTGTAAAGGTACTTAATTTCCTAAATGTCGGCATTGTCGCTCTTCCATCCTCAATTGTTCCAGTGTTATTAGGAAAAAGTATCTTTAACATTAGATTCCTACAAAACATTCTTGTATCTAATATTGTATCTGCCAAATTGCTATTACCACTAGGAATGAAATTGAGTCCTTTATTTAATAATTTCATCTCATGGTATGTCAGTTCATAGCTAGATATATTAAATACTAAAGAACCGTCATTCTCCATATTTATAATGTTCGAATGTCTATCTGTTGATATTACTGCCCTATTTTGTTTTTCCACATTTTCTTTATAGTATGTTGTGGTTGAGTTTGGAAGTCCCCCGCACGAACATAGGCCTGATGGGCATGTCTGTACTGCTGTATGGGAAATATCTACATACACACACACACACACACACACACACACACACACACACACACACACACACACACACACACACACACACACACACACACACACACACACACACACACACACACACACACACGGTGGCTGATGTCAGATTAGAATCACTACCTATGATTACACACTACAGCTCACAGTACTAGTTACACATGCCACTGGTTATATTTGGTGTACAAGTGGCTGCAGCACTACATCACTCTACACCTTTATATGGCTATATATATATATATATATATATATGTTACCTGTAAATATCTATCTATCTGTATATATATATATATATATATATATATATATATATACATATATATATATATATATATATATATATATATATATGTGTGTGTGTGTGTGTGCCACATACTGATAGTTAAGGCTAATCCTGTCTGAGGGGGATAGAGAGAAACAGATACTAATACACATCTCAGTTCTTCAGGCAGATGAGGCATCAGACATAGTCCGAAATTAGCTAAGTGTAGGCGCATGGCCAGTGTGACCATCAGTACTTCCAAGGTGACTCCAGGCCAGACCTATCTGTATTCCAGTCCGGGATTTTGTGTGCTACAACCAGTTGGCTGCTGCACCTGATTCAACAGTCCAGCACCTCCCTGATATTATGTCCAAGGGATTCCCCGACTGTGAGCTGCACATAATATCTGAGTGATACCTAGAGTGTGTTCAGATTATAATGGAGTGTGCGGGGTTTTGCATCATATGTCTGGTACATTTTACATAGCATTGCGATTTTCTGGTACATCACTGGCACATCATTATAAACTGATGTTAGGAACTGATGAGAGGCATTTGAGGTACTGACTCCATACACAGCAGGGAACCCATGCTACTGCATGACCTGTTATTCTCTGCACTTTTTACATTCATCTGGCCACTAGCTAATCATTCTGCTTATATGTGGGCCTTTGTCCCACTCCTGTTTATGGCTTTGTCCATATTTCCTGCTCTACGTAGTTGTAGGTTTGCTGTGACTGGGGTACTTGATGTAATACCACACACAGGATTACAGACTTCACAACTCAGACTGTACATGTTTAGCAGGCTGTCCAGCATTCCACTCCAGATGTCTGCTCCGCTCCTCACACAGTTGTGTATTTTTGGTAATATTCTACTTCTTGGTGCCCACTGACTTGTTGTAGGTACTGACACACTTACATGATGACCTTTACATCCTGCTGCTACTCTGACTTGTTACAACCTGCTGTTATACTAGCCACCTTCTAGGTTACTCAGAGCATGTGTAATGTCCATAGCTGTGGCACCCTGTTCCTCCATTGTCTCTGGCTTTGTCCAATTTTTTTTCAGTAAGAAATAGTGACATGACAGTCTGTGGGACTCCTACCATGGGATTACCTCACATGCAAAATTGTAGGTGCAGACAGCTTCAAACCATGAACACCCTCAACCATGCTAATGTACTTAGGCCACCAAGCCACACCAGCCACAATAAAGTGAAGTTTAATTTGTGACACTATCAACATCAGACAGGCATACACTTTGACCCCTGCATACTGAGGAAATAGAATATGTTGCCAGGTTGTTTGGGACAGCCCAGGGATTGTGTGGTCTGCTGTTATAACCTTGCAAGCATACTGTTACTGCAGTTGTATGAGAACATGGCTGTGTTGGGGGTGAGGACTGCAGCATTGACAGTTATGCGTCTGTCCTGTGATCCTGCTGTTTCACATTTCCCTCGCATACTGCAGTGGGTTTTGCTGCCTTGTTGCCTACTGCATATTATGGGGCAGCCAGTACTGGCCAGAGAGTTCCTGTTTTCCCACATAGCTGTTAGTTCTCTGCAGGTAGCCCAGTAGCCCACTCTTGCATACATGCAGCATGTCCATACATATGCTACCATAGTCTAGTGCCCCGTACATTTGTTGTGAATAAAAGTGACTTACCTTGTGAATGCAGCAGTTGAGATAACAGTGCTTCAAGGCTGATTCTATGTGATGCACGCATTACACCAACAACACATGGTAAGGTACAGGTTGTGTGGTGTGGCTGGCATCCTTTTTACTATGTATGTGAGTTGGACTGAGGTGTCAGTCCCTAGGACCCTAGGTTTTCAGTGCATGATCTATGTGTTTTCTCTTTTCCAAGGTCAGGGCATACTGGGCACGCCTACATCTGCTTACAGGGAGAGGCTCAGGGGGTTCCTCCTCTGAGTCCCCCTGTGGGTGTGGCTGTGGGGACCCTGGCACTGGTAGGGGGCTGTGTGTCTCTTCCCTGTGATGATCCTGCCACGACTATTTCTCCAGGATCATATTGTGCAGCATGGCACATACTGTGAACATCTGTGCACATGTGGCTGGAGAATACTGCAGGGCTTCACCAGATATATCAAGGCAGTGGAACCCTGACTTGAGCAGCCCAAACACATGCTCTATGATGTTCCTAGTTTGTACGTGTGCCTCATTATGGTATTCTTCAGTAGGTGTGTGTGCATTTCTGATGGGTATCATCACCCATGGTTCCAGTGCGTAGCCAGCATCCCCCAGTAGATGGCCATATGGGATGTCCCCCATGGCAAACATCTGGTACAGCTGTGATGCATACCAGGTATAGGAGTCATGATAACTATCAGGGCTGCCAGCACACACCCTAATGATAATACCCTGGGCATTGCACATGACCTGGCAGTTGATGGAGTGATACCCCTTGCGGTTGACGTAGACTCTACTCTCCTCACTAGGATGTGCTTTGATGTGGACATGAGTGCAGTCTATGGCACCCAGTACCCCAGGGTAGTGTGCTACATGGTGGAAGAGACACATACTACTGGCCTTCTCCTTAGGGGTGCAGGGTAAATAAATGTGCTCACTGGCATTTGTTTGCATGACAGTGAGGAAATGGCAGAATACCCTGGATGCAGGTGCCTGTGAGACTCCCATCATGTCCCCAGTTGGTCTTTGAAAAGTACATGTAGCTAGTATTCTAAGGGCTACACATACCTTTGTTTCCACTGGGATGGGTTCCCTTCTGTTGGCTTTGGGTTTGAGTTGAGGGCGGCAAAGCTTGGTGAGTTCTTGTAGTATGTCCCTGTCCACCCTGTAGCGCTCTACAATCTCCAGCTCATGTAGCTCGTGGAAGGTTACCCTGGTCCTGAGCACTTTTCTCCTTCTCAGTCTAGGCCTATTGTCAGCAGCAGCATTAGCACTGACCTCAGCCTCTAGCACATACAGATGTAGCAGCGCAGCAGCAGCCCCTAGTATTCTGTCAATTAAAATCCCCAAGTCTGTGCTCCAATGGTGCAGAGTATGTGGGAAAAATCAGATTGTAAGGTGTATGCATACTTTATAGTGGTGTGCTGAAGATACAGCCTGTGTGATTGGCTAACTATGATGCATTCTACCTGCCAGGTATATTACTGAGGGGTTTGAATGGCCCAGTGTCAGTGGAACAGTACTTATCAGTAACTTATACATGATTGGCTCTCCCAGGCTATTTCCTCTTTTTTTTAAAATATTTTCCCTGCTATGCACCGTGGTGTGACAGGCAAACCCAGGGCACTGGTGTAAACAGTGCTGAGCAGTCTGGACACACCCCCATGCATGGGCACACTCAGCATAGCTTAAACCAGCTAAAACACGTGCCCCACAGCTAAACAAAGCTTAGCTGCTGAGCTCCAATCCATTTAAACTTATAGTGACACACACCCTTTTTATGTCATCTATCTGTTCTATTGACACCAACACAGTTCTGGGGCTACATGGGTTTTATCTGTGGACACAGTGGACCATTTCTGCTATTCAGCAACCCCAGCTTATTTGCATACAGATCCATGCACATAACCTGGATACGTCACTATTCCAGGGCCTGCCTCTTTAGCAACCACTGAAGTCTACAATTGTACATACTGCATGAAGGGCCCAGAATGCATTATTCTCAGATATGTCTTATTTTTAGATGTTAAGTTGTCTATCTCGCCTTCATTCTTGCTGGATGGGTTCGGAGCCGACCTCGCCCGACTGCCACTCTAAAGCTCGAGAGTTGGTTCCACCGCTCGAGGCTCCCTTATATCCCACAATGCTAGGCAGAGTTACCTCAGATCTCGTTTGCCGCTACAGCTTCGAGGTTGGTTGTTCTACCGGTTCCTGGTGAGTTTAAGCTTTTTCTATTAAAAGTTACTCTGTTTACCCCTTTTAGTTTAATTATTGTCAAATTAGTGTAGTTCATTGAACTTTATCCCCGACCTAATTTTTTTCCGTTTTTCTTTAAAAGAACTTTTAGTTCTTCCCTTGGGCCTTGGGCCTTCCCTTCCCTAGGGAGTGTTTGTGTAGTTTAAGCTACTGTTTATTGTACTTTATTGTACTTTATCTTTAGTATTTTACTAAAGTAATTATTTTGACAGGGTATAACTGGTGTGTTTGAGTGTGTGTTTGTGTTCACCAGTTAGGCTATGTCTAAAGAAGCAAAGGTCTCCGGATTCAAGAAGTGTGATGCGTGCTGTCAGAAAATGTCTCTGACAGGCGCTCACACTTCTTGTGTCTATTGTCTGGGGCCTTTGCACCTGCAGGACTCCTGTGCTGTCTGCCATGGCTTCAGCCCAGGGTCCTGCAGGAAAGAAAAACAAGCTCATATTGAGAGGCTTGTTGAAGCCTGAGGATTCCCTGTCTGTCTCAACAGGGAAGCCCTCCAAGGCATCGAGGTCTTCGGCTCCGGCTTCTGAGCCGAGACCTCAGGTTGTTCAACCTTGCCTTTATCGGCTCGGCTGGAGCCGATAAGACTCAGTCCACAGTTTCTGTGGCTTCTCGGCTCCGCCGGGCCGAGGTTATCGAGTACCGTGTCGGCTCCGACAAGATCTTGAGCCGACAACCAGAAAGAGGACTAGGTCACCGTCTCTTGGCTCCGTCCATACGGCTCCAGGAACGCTGCTGCTGACTGAACGGAGCCAAAGGTCTCATCCCTCTAGGTCATCGAGGTTGTCCGATCATGACCTTCAGAGGGTGGTGAGTCGACTACTCAAGTCTGAGGCACTAGCCCAGATGCTTCAGAGCCCGACTCATCAGTCGGTGCCTGTCCCGTCCATCAACTCCTTCCTCCTTCGACTCTTTTGAGCTCGGGCGGGTCGTCGGAACCGAGACTGTGGTCACCTCGGAGCCGAGACAATTGTCTTCGGCTCCGTCGTCGCTCCGTTTTCTTCCATGGAGGAATCTCGGCGGACTTCCCTCGTCGGCTCCGAGGGGTGAGTGGCATCGGACCCTTGTCCGACCCCTCTCCCTCGGTGCTTCGGCGCTGGTGAGTTCGGCTCCGACATCGGCCTCGGAGCCATCACTGTCGGTGCCGAGGGGGGTCCTTAGCTCCTCGGAGCGGGGACCTGACAGGGGTGCTTTCGAGGTCATGCGGAGTGTGTTAGAGCCTGGCTCTACTCCACAGTCGGCTCCGTCAGCCCCTCCCTCTATGCTGCCTCAGGGTAAGTCGACTCACTCCCTCATCCCTGACCGTAGAGAGCCAACTCCTCAGGAGCTCCCTTTGGGGATTTCATCCTCTTCCGAGGCCTCTCCTGATTTGGCAGAAGAGCCCCCTCGGAAGAGGAAGTGCAAGAGGAAGCACATTGACTCACCTGAGTCTATCACGTCGGACACAGATCTGGATGATTCTGAGGGTTCCCCGTTCCCCTTCTGAAGATGTCTCATTTGCAGACATTCTGGAGATCCTTAAACAGAGGGAAATTGGCCAGCCCTCAACCCTTCGGAGGACGAATCTGTGTATCTTGAGGCGTTTGGCTCTCGTCCTTCCACCTCCTGGGTGTCCCCCTTGACCCCCTCATGCAGGTGGTTGCTAAAAGGCATGGACGGCTCCTGATTCAGTGGACCCCACTCCCAGGAGACCCTCCAAATTCATCACAGCTCCATCAGACAAGGAATTTTTATCAAAAGGAGTCTCTGTGGATGCTATGGTGGTAGCTGCCGCCACAAAGAAGGAACTGGCTGATCCTTCAGTGCCTGTCCATCCACCTAACAAGGAATCTAGGTCCATGGATAGGTGCGGGAAGCGGATATTCTCCTCAGCGACATTTACTATCGTTCGCTGAATTACCTGTGCCATTTCACTCGTCTTCAAAGGGACTTGATCAAAGAAGCGAAATGCTGAAGGACCCTACAGCTGCGGGTTTCAAGAGAAAATGAACACGCAGCTGGCTATCCTAATTCTATTTCCAACTCCTCCATGCGCCTCCTCTCTTATGCGGCCGATGGAGCGAGCAGAGCCGCAGGAACAGGGGTAGCCTTACGTAGGCACGCCTGGATGCGGCTATGCAATTTTGGAACCTTTCAAGGCGTCTTTCACGAACTCCCCTTTGATGGATCATCCCTTTGGTCCACAAGTGAAAGAAACCCTGACTAGGTGCGAGACTGATGGCAAGACCCTTTCTGCCGCGGAGTCCGTTTTCTACTCCTTCTAGGCCTTACCCCAAAGGCCAGAAGGGGAAAGATGTGGTTCCGTAAACAATCCCAAGGGACTTCGCCTGACGACAGAGTCGGTTCCCCGCCAGAGGCAGAGGGGGAACAACAATGGTAGACGCCGCCCTAGAGGCAGAGGGTCCGCAGAACCAGGGCAATCGGAAACGTCCTCCGATAAGCCCTTTCAGCATCCCTGAGGTGTTGCCCGACTGCCCATCTTCGGAGGCAGTCGGGGAAGATTGTCACTGTACCCAGAAGCCTGGCTATCCTTGACACAAGACAAATGGGTACAGTCCATCATTTCGAAGGTTATTCTATTCCCTTTCTCCGTTTTCCAAATCAGTCAAAAATCCCTTCCGGATGTTCCACCGCTCAAAGGGATATAGCAGCTTTGGAAATTTCAAAACTGCTTGCAAAAGAGCTATTCAGCCAGTGCCAGCAGACCAACTAGGATCCGGAATCTACTCAAGGTTCTTTTTAGTTCCAAAGAAAACAGGGGACTGGAGACCAATTTTGGATCTCAGTATCTTGAACAGATCGGTCAAGAAAACAAGATTTCGGATGGTCACGCTGCAATCCATTCTTCCCCTATTGGGAAAAGGAAACTGGATGTGCTCTATAGACCTTCAGGACGCGTACTATCACATAAAATGAACAGACGCTCCAGAAGATTCCTCCGCTTCAGGCTGGGAACCAGTCATTTTCAATTCAGGGCCCTGCCCTTTGGTCTCACCACTGCCCCGGTGTTTACCAAATGCATGGCAGTGGTAGCTTCTCACCTGAGACGACAAGGATTCCAGGTGTTTCCATATTTGGACGACTGGCTCCTCACAGCTCCCACCAAGCATCTCCTTCTGATGGCCAGAGATTACACTTTTCGTCTGTCAAAGACTGGGTATCTCAATAAATTGCGAAAAGTCTGTTTTGTCGCCTTGTCGTACTATTACCTACATAGGCGCAAATTAGATACTGTAAACATGTCTGCAACACTAACGAACCAAAGGATATCAGACATTCAAAATTGGTATCACTACTTCTCAACAACAACAGAGCCAAAGCCAGGTTAGTTCTAAAGGTGTTGGGAATCATGGCAGCGCCATACCCTCCTTCCATTGGCCAGATACCACATGCGGATCCTTCAGTGGATGCTTTTTCTCAATGGTCATACCAGGAACTTCCAATGTCTCACACCATTATGATCACGCAAGCGTGCAAAAAGCATCTCATGTGGTGGATGTCTTCCCCAGCTCCTGTTGGGGAGACCATTTGTTCCACCTCCTCCGGTTGCTACTCTGACAACGGATGCCTCCCTGATCGGGTGGGGGCATTATCAGGGCAGGACAGTCCAGGGCACTTGGCAGCCAAGCGAATGCCACTTGCACATAAATGTTCTGGAGATGAGAGCAGTGCTTTTAGCGTTGCAAGCCCTTCAACACTCTCTTCCCTTGGGAGCGATTGCAATCCAGACAGACAATATGTCTGTAGTGTGGTACATCAACAAACAAGGCGGAACCAGATCATACCCCTGTGTCGAGAAGCACTCAGACTGTGGCAATGGGCGATTTCTTCTCAGCGTTTTCTGATAGCAGCACATCCCGGGAAGTCCAATCACATTGCGGACAAGTTGAGCAGAGCTATTCTCATGCCTCACGAGTGGTCTCTGAAAGACTCTGTAGTGAGAGAGATTTTTCTCAAGTGGGGTCAGCCTTGCTGCGATCTTTTCGCTACTCCCCAAAACAGCAAGTGCAGAGAATACTTCACTCTATTCCCTTTACCAGGCCAACCCAGCAGGGACGCTGGTCCAAGTTTGGCCGGGGACTTCTGTATGCATTTCCTCCTTTCCCACTGATCTCTCAAGTAATACAGAAAGCTATCGCTCAGAAGGCCTCATTGATCCTCATTGCTCCTTACTGGCCTCGACAAGTGTGGTTCCCCTTTCTGCATCGATTTCTTTTGGTGCGACCGTGGAATCTGGACCTAGTTCCAGATCTTTTGATCCATCAGTCGGGTCAGTTTCATCGCTCCCTCCCCTCTCTGAACCTCACTGCTTGGTTCCTCCACTTCCAACCGTAGCCAGGCTTCCTCAATTATCTCACTCTGTTAGAGATATTTTGATAGCTTCCCATAAATCTTCCACTCGTAAGATTTATTTGAGTAAGTGGAAACGATTTTCATATTGGGCACAAGGAAAGGACATAGATCCTTTCACCGCTTCCATCCAACTAGTCCTCGATTTTCTTGCTGAACTCTTCCATGCAGGTTCATCTCCATCTACTCTTAAGGTTCAATTGGCAGCTATTTCTAATTTCCATGTGGGTATTTCTGAATCCGCCCTAATGTCCCACAAACTCTGCAAAGCCTTTTTGAAAGGAGTTTTTCTTCTCAGACCTCCTGTAAGAAATCCTCCTTCTCCTTGGGACCTAAATTTAGTTCTTGCTTCTTTGATTCTTTCCCCTTTCGAACCTGCAGCTTCATGTTCCTTAAAGTTATTATCATGGAAAACTCTCTTTCTGGTGGCTATCACATCAGCTAGAAGAATTTCAGAACTTCAAGCACTCAGTTGTCGTTCTCCTTACCTTGTGTTCCATAAGGACAGAGTTTCCTTACGAACTAACCCGTCCTTTTTGCCTAAGGTGGTTTCAACATCAAATCTAAACCAATGCATTGACCTCCCTGTTTTTGCCGGAGTATTCAAATAGGGCTGAACAAAAATTACACTGTCTGGATGTTCATCGTCAATTAAGGTACTACTTGGACAGGGCGAAACAATTCAGAAAATCTGATCAGCTGTTTGTCTCCTATGCGGAAAGCAGAAAGGGACTTCCAGTCTCAAAGGTATCTTTATCCAGATGGCTAACATCTCTGATTATCCTTGTTTATGAGATTAGACACAAAAAACTGCCTAATAAGCCTAAAGCCCATTCCACCAGAGCTTTGGCTACTTCCTTAGCCTTCCAAGACAGACTGCCTATTGACACCATTTGTGCAGCGGCTACTTGGGCTACTCCTCACACTTTTATTTCCCATTATAAGTTGGATTTAGCTTCTAGGCATAGAGCTAATTTTGGTTCCACTGTTCTCAGGAGTCTGTTCTGTTAGGCCACCCAGGACAAGGTGCTAGGGATGCGGTCCCATCCAGCAAGAATGAAGGCGAGATAGACAACTTAACATATAGAAGTTATGTTCTTACCATAACGTTCCATGTTAGTTGTCTTCTTCTCGCCTTCTTCTTGCGTCCCACCCTCCTTCCCCCTGGCCTGGACAGACCTAGAGGAGTTGTGATCGTGACCTCTCTTTCTACCACCTCTTTCTTAGCTATATGCTATTATGCATATTTCTTGTTTCAGGATGTAGGTCACCCTTCTTCTTCCTGTTGTTAGAGGTGGATTCTGTTTTCACAGTTATACTGTTTCTGTTATAAGCTGGGGTTAGCTTACAAACGAGATCTGAGGTAACTCTCGCCTAGCATTGTGGGATATAAGGGGAGCCTCGAGCCGGTGGAACCAACTCTCGAGCTTTAGAGTGGCCGAGTCGGAGCCGAGGTCGGCTCCGAACCCATCCAGCAAGAAGAAGGCGAGAAGAAGACAACTAACATGGAACGTTATGGTAAGAACATAACTTCTATTTTTTAAACATTTTAATTTTTTTTTTTGCATAACGGCATGTTTGCACATTGCTGTGCACCACGCAAACATAATATGGGTATTAAAAAAATATATTATTTTATATTATTTTTTGGACTCACAAGGCATAGTTTTGCACATATCTGTGCCTACTATGACAATTCTGGCCTTTTAATTGGGATTTTGCACCCCCTGTTCAATTTTTACATTTCTGTACATTGACATTTTCCGTGTACTCTTCTAGCACCATCACGGGTTCTGCACGGACACCTGTCTGCTTCCTGGATCACAAAACACCCTAATTTGCATGCATTTTACCTGCTTATGAGGTGATTTGCATGTCACAGACACTTCCATGTCTGCACGCTCGTGCACACCCCTCTGCTCTGTTTCCTGGATCGCATGTCTGCTGGATTCAGTGTTAGCCACAGAGTGCCACTCTACCTGCATGGAAAATCACTCAGTGTAGGCATTATTAAATCCCCCCCTTTGTTTTTCACTGAACTGCTGGCCATTTTAAAAATTTGCATTTCTCTCAACAAAAAATGCTTAGAGCTGTCAAGATTAATTGTTTGTACCTGCTGACAGCTTGTCTCCATGTAAAAGTGGTCAGCAGTAATAAAAAATAGCTAACAACTTTGCAGATGCATGAAAGAATCTTCATAAATTTCACTCAGAACAGAATATACAGAATTATCTTGGCTAACTGCCTTCAGATGCAGTCATCTTGTCTCTCACTGACAACAATTACAAATGGAAAGAAATTTTATCTTTGCAGATGCAAGGAAGTTAGCAAACTGCTTGCTTTTCATTTTGTCTTATTTTTCAAGCCTATTTGCATACAAAAAACTTGTTTATAGTTTAAGTTAAGGACAGTAATATAGAATCCAACCTTGTAACAACAAGGGAAATTATTATCTTAATTTTATATATAATCACTGCATTTTTATACACTTCCCATTCTAGTAGTCCAGGATCACAGCATTATACTAACTTAAACTTGCTTTCTCTCAGTTTAATTTCTCTATGATGTTTGGGTTTCTAATACCATGATAGGAATGGACCTCATCCCTATGTCAAAGTTTGATTAAACTTCAGGAAATTAGTGTTGTTTCAGTCTTTGATGTTAGCCAAAAGTGTTCTTCACACCACACAGAATTGACTCCTGTAATTCATATAGAGTTACATGTATTGGTAACATATCTGAATATGACTGTAAATTATTTTTTATGAGACCCATCGCTCTTACTACTATTGGAATTGTCTGGGTATCCTTCCTCCACACTGCCCTTGTTTCTGCCTGCAAATCCTGGTATTTTATGACTTTGTGTCTCTTTGTACATAAGACACAGTATTCACTGGTATAGCAATTTCAGTGATACATTATACTTTTGTCTTCTTTTCATGGACTACTAAATCTGGTTTTCTTGCATCTGTTTTTTGAACTATTGGTAATGAGTGATCCTGTGTGATAAAAACTTCATCATTTTCTATAATGTTTTGTGCCTCATGTTTCCAATGCTTCTCAGCTACTTCAATATTATAATGTTTGCAAAAGCCTCAGTGCAACAGTCT
The DNA here is from genome assembly GCF_019279795.1 of Protopterus annectens. Classification (NCBI taxonomy): domain Eukaryota; kingdom Metazoa; phylum Chordata; order Ceratodontiformes; family Protopteridae; genus Protopterus; species Protopterus annectens. Next base: position 156,366,274 of record NC_056728.1, on the reverse strand, counting down.
TGCCACATTATTATGCCTTTCAGTATACAGGCCTTCTGCCATTAGTGAATTACACCCAGCAACAAGATGTGCAACTGTTTCCAATTCTGTTCTACAAAATCTGCATTTGTCTGTTTTTCTGACATGTTCAATGAACTTTGTAAACCAATGTGTACATAGTCCACTGTCCTGGGCTGCCATTAATAACCTTTCATCTTTTGGTTTAAATTCACCTCTCCTTTACCATTCCTAGATTAGATCCTGATCGACATGAGGTTGTTCCAGGAGTTTTCTGTGCTCACAACTATATTCATGCATTTTCCACATTTCTTGCATTCTCATCTGACCCTTCACCTTATATTCTTTCGTTTTTTTTTTTTTGGCACATTCAGTTGCTACCTGATTTTTATCTACTTCTAGTTTGTTTTCCATTCCCACTTGACACCAACATGCTTCTGCTAAACTAAGCAGGGAAGTCATCTTAGACTTCTTCTTCTCAAGTTTTAAAACTTTCACTATGTTTGGATCTTGTTAGATCAGCAGATATGTATGCATTCCAACAATTACAGATCTATCCATGTAATCAGTTTCAAGGTGGACCATACCCCCTTCAGAACAGGGAATTTATAATCTTGGTATACACTGATTTTTATAAATCATTTGATAAGCATGATGCATTTTTTGTAAAAAGCAAGGTGAGGCCGATGCCAATAAGGAGATGAAACAGATTCCAAAACAAAACTTGCAGGCACTAACCAACTCCAAAAAGCCACAAGAAAGACTCTGTAACGACCTGTGTAACGAACACTGCTTTATTGTTGACCTAGGTTTCGTCCTTACGAACTTCTTCAGAATATAGGTTTTCTAGAAGGTATTCTGAAGAAGTTGGCCTAGTAAACACAAGGTCAACAATTACACACAGGTCAACAGACAGAGTCTTTCTTGTGGCTTTTTGGAGTTGGTTGCCCCCTGCAAGTTTTGTTTTGGAATCTGTTTCATCTCCTTATTGGCATCGGCCTCACCTTGCTTTTTACAACAAGTTGCAGTTCAGTTTTGGTTCATGATGCATTTTTCTTGTTTTCCTACCCAACTAATCCAATATCTTTTGGGGCCAATCAATCACCCCAAAAATGTAAGTTAGAACAGGAAGACCAAATTGGTTTATAGCTTGGACTTTGTTCCTAGATGTCAGGGCTGTTTTCAGTATTAATTTTAGTCTTCTAAAATATTCTTACTAGTTTTATTTGCATCTGTTCATGCTTTATTGGTGATTCTTCATCAGTTCCCAAATATCTCTACACTCCCTCTTGCTTAAGGTCTTTCATATCACATTCCTCCCCCAGACTGATATTTTCTTTGTGTTGCAACTTTCCTGCTTTACAGATTGCTTTTGCACATTTATAGGTTCATAGGTTCAAAGGTTTATACTAGGCTATCTGCCCTAAGGCATTTATAAGCCTAGCCCAAATTATTGTGGCTTACGCCACCCCTTATATGAAAAAATACTGTGCCCATTAGTTTGTTGTGCCTCTGTCCAGCAGTGACCCAGAGATGATTCGGGTAAACCTCGATCTCCCATCCACAGGTCTAGATTTCTCTTGAACAGAGTCAGCGAGGTGCTCTGCCTCACATGGACCGGGATTTTATTCCACAGCATAGGGAGTCTCTGAGTGATAAATCTATCCCTCCAGCACGTCCTATTTATATCCGTGCTAAGGTTTAAGTCGCTTGCTCTAGTGGTTTTGGTGGATTTGGATTTTTGAGGTGGAGCATGTCCATTAATTCGGGTTGGACATGGCCTTGTATGTCAGGCACATGTCACCTCTGAGCAGACGGTATGCGACTGAATAGAGCTGGAGTTTCTTCAATCTGGCAGCATATGACAGATTTTGGAGTCCCTTTATCCTTTTGGTGAGGAACTTTTGGGTTCTCTCCAATTGCTGCAGATGTCGGGTGAGATACATCCCGAATGGGGCATTGTACTCAATCATTGGTCTGATAAGTGAAGAGTACAGGGAACAATGACCTCACTAGATCTGGATGTGAATCCCTTCATGATCAGGTGGGCAATGTAGAAGGTCTTTCTAACCACTTTAGCAATGTGAGTGTCAAAAGAAAGGCCACTGTCAACCTGGGTCCCCAGGTCCCTGATAACCTCTTCTGTGCTTAGTGGATTGCCACCTATATGGTAGCTTGGGGTTACCTTGTTTTTCCAAGGGTATGACTATACATTTTTGGCGTTTAACTTCAGGCCATGGCTCTGGCACCAGCTATCTGTTTCCGTGAGTCCCTTCTGAAGGATATCCGTGTCCGATGCACTTTCCACTATGGCCCAGTTTGCAGTCATCTGCAAACTTTGTCAGCCAAAGTCCTCCCATGTTGGCCTGTACTTCTGAGAAGTAGATGCCAAACAATAGGGGGCCAAGGACCGAGCCCTGTGGGACACCACTTGTGACCGGCTTGGAGTCTGACACAGCGCCAGCAACTCTAACCCTGTGGGTTCTGTCCTTAAGCCAGTTTGCAACCCATCTTGTGACATATGGGTTTACATTTAAGCTGGTAAGTTTTTCTACAATACCCGAGTGGGGTATTGTGTCGAAAGCCTTTGCAAGGTCAAGGTAGGCTGTATTTATCAAAATCAAATAACATTCTTATATCATCTGAGAAAGTTTTGACCACTTGTAGCTGTGCTTTCAGTTTCTCATGTGATGAACTATACAGCTTTAAATCATTCACAAAAAAAAGACGAGAAGTCTTTACACTGTGGTTTTCTGGGAGCCAAGCTGTAGCCATGACTAATCTGTTAAGAACACAGCTTAATGGGTTAAGGGTAAGCAAAAGAACAGCTGTGACAAAGGGTCACCCTGGAATATCTCCATTTGAATTGTTATCCCTGGGATAATAATTCATCCTATATCCTGGCTTAGTTGCAAAGTGGTTTGCCACTGTTTCATTGTCACTGTAATGTGATTGATCAATGTAGGATGCATCTTATACAGTTGTGAGCACTCTTTTATCCATGAATGTGGGATGCTGTCAAATGCTTTTTTGTAGTCTATTCATGCCATACTTAGATCCTTTCCTTTTTTTTTTACAATTCTCCATTATGACTTTATTTACCAGCAAATGATCTTTTGTTCCATATGACTTACTTTGTCTTATCCTTTTGTTCTATTGCCACAGCTGAGTTTCTTGTAAATGACTATAAACTCTGTCTTTATCAGTTTCAGTGTATAGTTTGCACTTTGTTGGATGGCAGATTATTGGTCAATAGTTTTTAGGATATCATACAGGTTCATCTTAAGGAAGAGTATAATTTTTCCTGTTGTTAACTAGGTTGGCATCTGCTTGGGGTGCGCATATAAATAGTTCTTACTCATGGCTAAATCTTTATGTAAAGATGTTAATACTTTTAGCCAGAAGTAAGGTACCGTATCTGGGCCTGGGATTTTCCAGTTAGGAGCTTTTCTTAATTTTGTTTCAATTTCTTTGGCTGTTACTTCATTCCATATCCTGTACATTTGAACTTCTTATTCTTTCTTCTACTTCTTCTATCCATTCAGTATCTTTATTATGTTCCACAGGATTTTCATAAGTATTTTCTCCAAAATGTGCTTACTTTTTCTTTTTTTTTTTTGGTGGTGTTTCTATTAATTTTGCCTTGTTTTTCAATTTTCAATAAAACTTTTTTGGTCTCAATAAATTATTTTGTATTTTTCCTTTATATTTTTCTGCATATCTTCTATGTTTTTCTGTCTGTGCTGATATCTTTAGTATTTGCAATAATGTACAATACACCCTAGTCATTACTGATGCTGTTCATTGTTTTTATCAGGTCTATCTTTCAGAGTATTTTTGTTGATCTGTCCCCTCTTATATACTCTTCTAACAGCGACATGTCTTGTCTTAATTGCTTTATAGTTTTTTCTATTCGATACTTCCATGATGTCATTTGATTTCTCACCTTCCTTTCCCTCCCTGCCCTGTGTTTTTTTAGTAAGACTTGATCTGTTATTAATTTAGCTGCACAGTAATATATCCTATTTACTTATGTTACATTTCTTGAAATTCTATGAACTGTCTTGATTACTGTGTTCATTTGTTTTATCAAACTTTTAATATTTTGTTTGACTTTCCGTAGTCTATTTCTTTCATTGATATTAATATGTCTATCCATCTCTATTAAATGAATCAACTCTTCCCTTAGATCATTTTCTTCTAAATTAAGGGCACCTTCTTTGTTCTCAGCCTCCTGCAGGCATTCTACAGAAAGTTCCAGAACATCTTCCTGTGCCATATTCTCTTCAGCTTCTTCCTTTGTCATCCATTGCTCTTTCATATGGGAACTCACTGGCCTATCACTCTACAACATTGACTGCATCATCCTTGTCACAGTTTCCTGTTCCTTCTCTTGCTGTGCAACTCCAATTGAACTTTTTGTACTGGTTTCCTACTGAAGGCACCAAAGTATTTTCATATGGCAACTGATCAGATGCTTCCTGCTCCACTGGTTTCTCCGTAATTTGGGGAACTCATTATTCTATTATGCTGTAATGTTATCAGTTAGATTTTCTACACTAAATCTGTCAATTTGCACGTAATCCATAACCACAGTTTCTATTTCTTTAACTTCTCCATTGCTAATCCTCTTTTCTACTTTTCCCTTTGTTTTCTTATTTTTTGTATTGTAAAATTTTCCATATTTGGATGCCTTTGTCTGTATTTCTTTTCAAATATTGTTGGTGCTTCTTTTTTGTATTGATTATTTTTTTCTCCTTTGCATAAATATTGCACCATATTAAACATCTTGTTTTCTTTCCTATGTCCGTATTTCCTCTTCAGATGTCTCCTGCTCCTCCTCTTTCTCTTTAATTGGGGGACTCATTGTTCCATCATGCTGTTACATAAACTGTGTCAGACTTTCTATACCAAATCCTTTACTTTGCAGACATTCCATAACTTCAACTTCTACTTTTTTAACTTCTACTTTACTAATCTTCTGTTCTACATTCCCCTTTGTGACGTTATATTTTGTACTGTGAAATTTTCCATATCTGGGTGCCTTTGTCTGTATTTCTCTTCGAATATCTTTGGAGCTGCTTTTTTGTATTGATTAATTTGGCTTTATCTTTGCAATAAATATTGCACCATATCAAATCTCTCTTGTTAATATTTCTTTTTTATACCTTTCAAAAATCTCTAGATTTTGTTCTTTATATTTTAACACTTCCTCAGTCACTTCTTTTACCAGATGTCCCAAGGTGTATTGGTCCATATAATGTTTTTTCATGAATCTATTGTATTAATGAACACAAATTTGCATGTGAGGCTTTTGACAGTTTTTCTTCTGCGAGTATTTTTATTTTCTCTAATTTCTGTCTCTTAATGTTTTTATATATGTTCTGTCTGGAAATTCTGGGCTTCTTGTGTAATAGTAACAATACTTAATTTCATTCTTATCCTGAATAGTTCACTCTGCTATCATTATGGCTCTTATTTGGCCTGTCAGTTTTTGTGTTTTTTGTGGACTACTGCTACATTCTACAATGGGGGGGGGGGGCATCCTCCCCCTGAGCCTGGCCTAACCCCATTGTAGGAATGTTTTCGTGTCTTGAGGATTCTACACTGTCATTTTTTTCCACTCCTGGAACCAGTGCACCTACCAGGATTGGGCACTTTTTTATCCTGGGACTTGTGCACCCAGGAGTCTTTTTTTATTTTTTAACCTACTTTTGTCCATGATATATGCTATATAAAATACAGTCAATATATTAGTGTCATCTTTGTAAAAACAGGGTCCACCTCGTGAAGGTATTCGCCAAGACTTGAGGATGAATTTGGTTCCAGCAATACTACTCTCCTTTGCTTGCTGATTTTATCTTCTCTCCATTTGGACCCCACTTAAACTTAAACTTGCCTTTTTTAATTTCTCCAAATCTTTTGGGTTTCTAATATCGTGATGGGAATGGACCCCATTCCTAAGTCAAAGTACGATTAATGTTCATGAAATTAGTATTGCTTCAATCATTGATGTCAGCCAGAAGTGCTCTTCGTAGCACCCACAATGTACCCAGTAATGACTCCTTCTGCAATTCATATAGGGTTACATGGATTGGTAACATATCTAAATACGATTGTAGATTATTTTTTATAAGACCCATTGCTCCTACTACTGTTGGAACTGTCTGGGTATCTTTCTTACACATTGCTCTCATTTCTGCCTGCAGATCCTGATATTTTATGAATTTTTGTCTTTCTGTAGTCAGGACACTGTAGTCACTAGGTGTGGAGATTTCAATGATCAATGCTACTTTTGTCTTCCTTTCTTGAACCAGTATATCCTGTTTTCTAACATCTATTTTTTGAACTGTTGGTAATGGATGGTCCCATGTGATATAAACTTAATTTTCAATGATGCTTTGTGGCTCATGTTTCCAGTGTTTTTCAGACACTTCATTACAATAATGTCTACACAATCCCCAGTGCAACAGTCTCGCCACATTATTATGCCTTTCAGTATACAGTTCTTCTGCCGTTAGTGTGTCACAACCAGCAACTAGGTGTGCGACTGTTTCCAATTTGCTTTTACAAAACCTACATTTGTCTGTTTCTCCTTCATGTTCAATGGACTTTGTAAACCAACCTGTATGTAGCCCACTGTCTTGGGCCACCAATATTAACCTTTCATCTCTTAGTTTAAATTCACCTCTCCTTAACCATTTCTGCTTTCGTTCCTGATCAACATGAGGTTCTCCCAGAAGTTTTAGGTACTTGCAACTATATTTATGCATTTTCCACATTTCTTGCCTTCTCATCTGGTCCTTCACCTTATATTCTTTCTTTTGTTTTTTGGCACATTCAGTTGCTGCCTGATTTTTATCTACTTCTGGTGTGATTTCCATTCCTGCTTGATGACGATATGTTTCTGCTAGATTAAGCAGAGATCTCATCTTAGATTTATTCTCCTCATGTTTCAAAACTTTCACTATGTTTGGGTCTTCTGAGGTCAGCGGATATATGTGGAGTCCCACGATTGCAGATCTGTACATGTAATCAATTTCAAGGAGGCCCATTCCTCCTTCTGAACGGGGAATATATAATCTTGGTATACACTGATTTTTATAGATCATTTGGTAAGCATGAAGCATCCTTCTTATTTTAATATCTAATCTATCCAACACATTTTGGGGCCAGTCAGTCACTCCAAAACTTAGGACAGGAAGAGCAAATTGGTTTATAGCTTGGATTTTGTTCCTAGATGTCAACGCTGTTTTCAGAATTAATTTAAGTGTTGAAAAGTATTCCTTATTAAGTTTTATTCACATTTGTACATGTTTTATTGTTGATCCTTCATCAATTCCCAAATATTTATACACTCCCTCTTGCTCAAGTTGTTTTATATCACATTCTTGTCCCAAACTGATGTTTTCTTGGTGCTGCAGTTTTCCTGCATTAAAGGTTGCTTTTGCACACTTATCAAGACCAAATGACATTCTTATATCATCTGAAAAAGTTTTGACAACCTGCAGCTGTGCTTTCAGTTCTTCATCTGATGAGCTATACAGTTTTAAATCATCAGCAAAGAGAAGATGAGAAGTCTTTACACTTTGTTGTTTTCTAGGAGCCAAATTGTAGCCTGGGGTTTTCCAGTGAGAGGCTTTTCTTAACTTTGTTTCAAACTCCCTGGCTGTTACTTCATCCCATTTCATATCCTGCACCTTTAAACTTATTCTTTCTTTTACTTTTTCTATCTATTTAACATCTTTGTTATGTTCCACAGGATCTTCATAGATACTTCTCCAAAATGTATTTATTTCCCCTCTTTTTTGGTGGTCCTTCAATTTCTTTTACCTTGCTTCCCAATTCTCTACAAAACTTTTTTGGGTCATCGATAAATTGCTTATTTTGTACTTTTCCTTTATATTTATCTGTGTATCTTCTAAGTTTTTCCATCTGTGCTGTAATTTTTAGTTTGTTATTTGCTATAGTGCATGGTAGATCCTGGTTTGTTCTAATACTGCACATTGCTTTTATCACATCTATCTTTCTTAGTAATTTTGTTGATCTATTCCCTCTTCTATAGTCTTCTAACAGTGACACTTCTTGTCTTAATTACTTTATAGTTTTCTCTATTCGATACTTCCATGATGGTATTCGATTTCTGCCCTTCCTTTCCCACGCTACCTTTTGTTCTTGTGATAGAACTTTATCAGTTATTAATTTAGCAGCACAGTAATATATTTATTTATTTATTTTATTTACATTTGTTGACCAGGATAGTCCACCTGGATACTTGTCCATTTTCAGCGGAGGCCCGGGGAGAAAAGCTCCATACATATACAGAAAAACTGTTACATTAAATAAGTTAAAGCATTGTTACAGATACAATACATAGGATAAAAGTCATTCATTCTATCATATATAAATCTGATTTGTTATACAGTAACAATTAGGAAGCAATGTAGGGATGGCCAAAAGACCTCTTTAGCACATGTTTATATTGCCAGAGTTAGTCAGGATTAGAGCTAGGACATAGCCATTGCCTTTTAAAGTACTGTTTTAGATTTTTTTTGAATTGGATTAGAACAGGTTCTGAAGTAAGCTCAGCAGAAAGTGAGGTCTATATTTTGCCAACAGAGTTGGCATATAGAGAGTCTCCAGATGAGTTGTCGCTTTTGAGGATTTGGACTAGTAATGTGTTGGATGAGCAAAGTGTCTTGAGGTTGCTGTAAGGGCTGATAATTTTTGTAAGTACGGGTATGTTTTCAGGTTGGTAGAGAATTTTATGTGCTACTATTAGCTGATTGTACTGAAGTTGGATAGGCAATTCTAGGCACCCTAGATTCTTTAGGTTCAGACAATGGTGTGTTCTGTATGCTGCTCCAGTGGCAAATCTAGCAATATGATTAAAGCAGCTAGAAAGTTTTTTAAGGTCAGAGTTACTCAAGTTTGTGAAGAGAGGGGATGCATAAAGGATGGTGGAAGGTAGATGTGTACGGGCAATTACTGTCCTAGCTAGTGGAGTGAGGAAAGGTTTGATCATGTATAGTGAGCCAAGTTTTTTATTAACTTTTTTAATAGTTTGATTAATATGCATATCAAACTTGAGGTTATTATCAACTGTTACACCTAAGAGTTTGGTACAGGGATCTGGAACAATGACAGTGCCATTGTTAGATTTTATAGTTAAGGTTGGAGTGGAGGCTTTACGAGTGGGGGAGAAAAGCAGTAGCTTAATTTTGTTAGGATTTAATAGGCGACATCGATTGCAGAGCCAATTTTCAACAGTATTAAAAACATTTTGGGATAGAGTCTGCAGACTTATAGGGGAGGTGGCAGAGCAAATCAAAGTGGAGTCATCCGCATATTGAATGCAGGTGGCTGTTAGGATGAGTGTGTACAGGTCATTAATAAAGACAGAAAATAACAGAGGACATAATATAGAGCCCTGAGGGACCACAAGGGTGATAGGTAGAAGGGAAGATAGTTTGTTCTGCCATAGTACAGCCTGTTGTCTACCACTCAGATAAGATTTGAACCATTGGATAGCCTGGAATTCCGAATAGTTTTAACTGTATGTGAGGAGTTTACTTCTGTGATATTGCATGGATCTCTATGGAAAGTCCTAATTACTGCATTCATTTGTTTTATCAGACTTCTGACGTTTTGGGTTTTATTGACTTTCTGCAGTCTATTTCTCTCACTGATCTTAATATATCTATCCATGTCTATTAAATCAAGCAACTCTTATCTTAGCTCATTTTCTTTGAAACTGAGGGCACATCCCTTGTTTTCCATTTCCTGCAAGCATTCTATAGAAACCTTCTCTAGTGTAAAGCCTATATTTTGTACAACTAAGAAAAAGTTCTTGATCTGATGTTATTCTTTTCATTCTTCCTCCCTGATGAGTCATGGATCCTACCTCCAGATCTGACTCAGCTGCATTTTGTAGACTTAGATCCCAGTCTCGAGCTCTTCCTTCTACCCACAGTGCTCTACACCTTCCCCAACTTCTCCAGAGCTTGTTTGCCACCTTTACAACTAGACACGGAATTCCAGGCTCGGGTGAGATACAACTTTTTGAGAAAGCTAAGTCAAAAGATGTTTCCCTTTTTCTCTTAGGGTATTTTGTGGTTTAGCTATCCTTCCCTTCCTTATAGTTTCCACAGGTGTTAGGGCTGCTGCCATTGATTTCTTCCTTCCCCTTTCAAGCTTCTGTCTTTCTGTTTTTCTGTGCCATTGGCACTTCTTATAGTTGTTAAAGTGATTTAGATAGTTTAATATAGTTAGCATGCAAACGTAGTTTAAAATTGTGGTTTGCTTAAGATTCCTCTTTGCTCTCAGTTTGCTGACTGAACCTATTAGATAACAGTTAATAACATTAGATAAGCCATCGGGCTTTAAACATTGCTCTGAATGTGGACATGATATTCCATAATCAGATGCACATACAAAATGTGTTTATTGTTTGGGGCTAGAACATCTGTGATCAGCTTGAAATATCTGTGAAGGTTTTAATCTGAGGGCTATTGCTGATTGCAGAAACAAGCTTATTTTTAAAGCACTTCTCCCTGCTCCCTCTTCTTCATCTCCAGGGCTCAAACCCCCTCTAAGTCTCATCATGGATCTTCAGATCCTAGGCAGTGCCCTCACAAGACCTTGAGGGCTTCCTTGGAGCATCCAGCCAAATCTGCCAAGACCTCGGATCTGACCATTTTGGATTTGAGACCTTCATCTACTCCCTTGGATCCAAAACATCCCTTGGATCCAACTGGAACCATCATAATAAGAAGCTCCACTAGGCCTTCCACTTCAAGCTCAGATCCTAGGACTACTGACCTGATGGCCAGGATCCAAACACCTGAGTATACTCTCAGACCAATTTCTTCAACTTTACTCACTAAATTACTGGAGACCCCTACAAAACATTTGAGACCTGCTTGTGTAGCTTCATCCAGGTCCTCTAGGAGTTTTTATGATGCAAATATGGACAGGATGATGATGAGATTTCTCAAGTCTCAAATCCAGATGGGGATACTGCTGACTCCGTCCCCTGTCTAATCTGTCAGTGTTACTCTCCTCTGATCTGACCAGTGACCTTGGAGCCCTAGAATCCTAGGTACCCGAGAGAGTTGGCATCAGATCCAAGGAAGCTTCCTTCCTTGACTCGATGGCTACCCTGACCAGTCCTGCTCCAATTTCATCAGATCAGAGTGGGTTTTGGATCTTTCATGTTGCCGTCTGGTCTGGAGGGACAGATTTGGCTCTGACCTTCTTGGATTCATCCCTTCCTGTCAGTGCTTCGGCCTTGACAGCTTGGGTCCAAATCTATCTGGAGACCATGGCTCAGGAGTTGTCTCCGTCCTTTCTTCCTCGACTGTCTTGGCTCTGAGGGAGATGGGGGAGCTTTCTACAGGTCCTTCAGATTTCCAGATTGTGGAAAGGGCTTTCTCTTCACTTAGAGAGCTGACCTTTCTTATCTCCTATCCTCTCCTTCATCCTTCATTGGACCTGAGTGCTGAGACCATCATTCCTGTCTAAGGTCAGCCTACCCAGAGAAGCCTCAGGACCTTCCCTTTGAGGAAGCCCCACTTTCTTCAAATACCTCTCCTGAACACTCCACAAAGGAGGTTCTTCAAATGAAAACATGCAGGAGGAGCCACATAGACTCCCCGATGGAGTCCCTCACCAAAGACACAGACTTTGATGAGGGAGAAGGATCCTCACGATCACCACTGGATGGTTTCTCCTTTGGAGATATCTTAGAGATCCTTTGACAGAAAGGTGGCTGGTTGGCCCAATATCCTTCTTCTGAAGAGTCTGTGTTTTTGGAGGCTTTCAGGGCAGACCCATCTATGTCTTGGGTGATCCCCCTCAGTGGACAAACTTATTGATTTAGTTTCCTGCCAGGCTTGGAAGGAGATGGACACTATTGAAGCAAACCTCAAGCACCCGGACAAATTCCTTGTTCCCGCTAAAGACAGACCACATTGGACTAAAGGTGTTCCTGTTGATGCCATTGTTGTGGCAGTAGACACCAAAAAGGAGCTAGCCCAATAGAGCTCCTCTGTCCATCTGCTGAACAGGGGAGTCTAGAGCAATGGACTGGTTTGGTTAGCACATTTACGCTTCAGCTGCCTTTGTACTGAGGTTGTTAAATTACTTGGCACATTTTACTCATTTGCAGAGAGATTTGGTCAAGAAACTTTCCAACTCTCTTATACAGATGATGTCGGATGAGGACTTCAAGAAAGTATGTCCCCTATTGGCTACTTTTGCTTCCATGGCTAATTCCTCCATGAGGCTCATTTCCCATAGAGTAGATGATACCTCATGGGCAGCTGGCTCAGATATTGGTGTCAGAAGACATGCCTGGATGAGTCTTTGTGACTTTGCAGAGCCTTTCAAGGCATCTTTTGTCAATGCCCTCTTCAATGGCTCCTCTTTGTTTGGGCCATCAAAGAAACTCTTCCCCGCAGCAAATAGGAAGGAAAGACCCTGCCTGCCATAGGGATCATGTTTTCTACCCCTCAGTATACCTTTTCCAGAAATCAATGAGGTGGTAAGAAGACTTGGTTCCAGAAATCCCAAGGGTCTTTTCAGGATCAACATGGGGATTCTTCCTTCAGATGCAGAGGAGAAAATTTTAATGGTAGATACCACCCCAGAGGCAAAGGGAGTCCAGAGAATCAGGGATTCAGAGAACCTTTCGCTGACAGGCCCTATCAGCACTTCTGAAGCACTGCCTGACTGTCCATCTCTGAAGGCAGCCGTGAGTCATTTTTCACTGCACCTGGATGCCTGGACCAATCTGATAAGAAATGCGTGGGTGCTAAGCATAATATCCAGAGGTTATTGCATTCCTGTTTTCCTTCCTCCTCCAGTGGAACAAAAGAAACTTCCCAAAGCACCACCCAGTCAGAGGGAGCACGCAGCACTAGAGATTCAAAAATTGCTTCAAAAAAGAGTTATCCAAGAGGTCCCAACTGAACAAATAGGCTTCAGAACTAACTCTTGGTTCTTTATAGTGTCAAATAAAATGGTGGATCTGAGATCCATTCTGGATCTGGGCAATCTAAATCAATATGTAAAAAAAGTCAAAATTCTGGATGGTTACAATTCAGCCCATTCTAGAATTGTTGTGCAAAAACAATTGGATGTGGTCTATAGACCTTCAGGACAAGTACTATCACATCAAAATAGACAGATGCTCTAGAAGTCATCTGCACTTCAGGCTGGGAGCTAGTCATTACCAATTCAGAGCTCTGCCCTTTGGACTCACCACAGCCCCCAGGGTGTTTACGAAATACATGGCAGTAGTGGCAGCTCACCTGAGAATGAAAGGATTCCAGGTGTTTCTGTATTTGGACGACTGGCTGCTAACTGCCCCAACCTAGCATCAACTACTTCAGACCAGGGATTACTTATTTCAGATCTTTAACTCCCTTGGGCATTACCATAAACATTGCCAAATCAAACCTGTCTCCTCTTCAGAATTTAGAATTCATTGGTACCCTTCTGACTGTGACACACCAAGTGGTTTCTTTACCTCCACATCGTATAAGTTTTTGAGAAAACAAGTACAGGGCATACACTTTCTAATGACTCTATCTGCAAAATTGATACTACAAGCTCTTGGCTCTGTGTCAGCCGCCATTATCCTAATTCCCTTAGCAAGGTTTTTTATGCGAATCCTCCAGTGGACTTTAGCTGTTCAGTGGACTATTCTTTACCAGCAGTTATCTGTGTGACACTGCCAGCCCAGCTATCTGGAATTTTGTAAATAATCATATGTCATTTGTGAATATTAATTTGATTCATATGCTTGTCTTATAAATGTAAGAGCACTGTATGTTATGTACTGAGCTTCAGGGATGTAACCACAGTGTACCCTACTGGAAAATAACAGAAATGTAAATAAACTATATACCAGTGCAAATGCATGTTTTAATAGTAGAAGCTGGAACATACAGAGTTAATTTGCAAAACCTCAAGAAAATAAATTGGAATCAAAGTGTTTTATGATTGTGTTGTCTCTCAGTTTCAATGCAGCAAGCAGACACAATGTCTAGAGCTAGAAGTTTTTCTTTTGTCTTTAAAGTAATTTTAATTAATAGGTTTAAAATGTAAAGTGTTTTATTGCTTCCTAGCAGCCACACATCTGAGAGATATGTACTTCTTACACAGAGATAATAAAATTCTGTTGGTATCTGTTAGCCTGGGAACTGAAGACAGGTGACAAAGAATGATGTCATCCAGGTTAATGCAGCAGTAATATGTGATATACATTTAAGAACTCTCTCAGAGAGAGAGAGACTGGGCATTTTGTATCTTGTCTTGGACCTAGAAACATCCATTCATCATCATCTGCATTTGCCTTGCTAATAGCAAGTAACTAGGGTGCAGTAATATCTCTTAGATATAGATAGGAATATAGTAGAGAATAGTTTAGATGTTTTCTGTATTTATTTGAGACTGTCCTGCAATTCTGTTTTAACATATGTCCTGTGATTCTGAACTCTGCAGTTACTGTGTGGTTTGAGTATTGTCTTGTTCTTTTATTATTTATTATTAAATATATTTAAACCTATCTTTGTGGCTGATATTTGCAAGACATATTTAAGCTCTTAAAGTACTTGCATATGTATTTGGTGAAACTGCACAGGTCATTACTAAATAGCTTTGGTCTTGGTCACACTTACCATTTGGATAATAGTAACATTACACAGTAGGATTGGCCACCCTTTGTAAGACCCCTTAAGTAGCTGATAAGTAGAGGCTGGTGGCAGTGATAACTACCTTATAGTCTGGGCCGAAGGATGCATAGCTAGTAAAGCTGTGCCAGCCTTCCCCAGGTGTGTGCATGTGTGCGTTTGTATATAAATCAAATCTCAAAGTGTTTGTGTGTGTGTCAGCTACCTGGGCAGGGACACGAAGCACTGGTTGTACAGAAATGATGCTGGAGGTCTTAGCTTGACCCCTCAGCTGAGATCTTAACCCTATAGCTGTGCCAATGGGGAGTCTTATTGGGGATATGGAAAAAGAGGGAGAAACCAGCCCCAGACTGACTGTGATCTCTGTGTGCTCTTAAGGGAAATTGTACTTTACTGTGTGTGTACTTGGCATCATTCCAATGTGTATGTCCCTCACTGGTGCAAATGATGAGGATTGAGGCTCCTTGATTACTGGCCCAGTGCATGAACATCACATATTAATTGATGGCAGTGGTGGGATATACACATCACATATTAATTGGTTGACAGTGGTGAGTTAACCACATCACATATTAACTGGCTTGTAGTGGTGTGGATATTGAATTCCTGTGGCCTGTGTACAGTGGTCACGGAAGGTGTTTGTACTCTCAATCAGCCATGCAGTGAACATTCAGAGTTCATATCACAATTGTTTTATTTATTTTGTTAGCTTAGTTAGTCAGGGAGAGCAAGCAAGCTAAGAGGAGTATGGCATGCTGACAAGGAGCCAGTTGGCTGAGATATGCCAGGCTAAAAGACTGGTGCATGCCAACCTGACTAAAGCAGACATGATTGCAGCTCTAGTCACAGCTGTATCATGGAATAGCAACCAGGAGGACAATCAGACTGGCCGTGGAGATGTACAACTCTCAGAAAATGGACAGCTCAACCTTTCCATAGAGGACTTAAAAATCCATCTGGAGTTAAAGAGTTGAGTTGGAGGTCAAGCATTTGGAAATAAAAGCAGCAGAGAGACTGAGACATCTGGAGGCGGAGAAAAATGAGAAACTGTGATATCTGTAGGCTGAGGAGAATGAGAGGCAAAAGCAACATGAAAAGGAGATGCTGACTCTTCAGCAGAGTCATGAAGGTAATGGGGAAGGGAGTAACAATTTACAGAGGGGGATAATTTTGATAGTTTCATTCATATGTTTGAGAGGGTATGCAAACAGTATAATGCTGACCAAGGTCTCTGGGCACAGTCCCTGACCCCCTTACTCCATAGGTCCATGATAAAGCTGTAACTGCAATTTCTAAACTGTCTGATATCGATTGTTTACATTATAATACAGTCAAAATGTGTTTGTTAGAATGTTTTAAGTTAACATCTGAAGCTTATAGGAAAAAGTTTTGTGAGCATAGATGCAAGGCAGATGAAAGTGTGTTTGAATATGTTGCTGAACAAAGCATTTATTTTCATAGGTGGGTAAGTGGATGTCAGGTCACCACTTTTGAAGGGCTGGCAAACCTTTTGGTGAGAGAACAAGCCCTTAGCACTTTGCCTGAGGACATGAGAATCTGGTTAGCTGATAGACAATGCACTACTGCAGATGAGTTGGAGAAGAATGAAGACCTATACCTAGCAAGCAGGGCATCACTGCACAGGAAAGGGACACCCAGTGCTGCTCATGGGTCTAAGGAAACCCATGGTGGGTAGCCCAGACTGCCCCAACAGAGTCCGTCAGTAGCAGGGGAAGCCACTAGTCCAGGTACATGACCAGGACCAAGGGTTAAATGTTTTAAATGCAACCAGTGGGGGCATGTAGCATATAGATGTCTATGGAGGCAAGTTGGGGAATAAAAGGTGGGAAAACCAGTAGGTGGGAATGACAAAATGCCAACAGTAGGTTGTCTTGAGACAACAAGGGTACCAAGCTACCACAAGAGGTTATATCCTATCTTAATGAATAGGAAAGAGACCATGGCTAAGAGAGAGACACAGGCTCTGACCTAATTATTGTGAAGCCTGCAATGATTATAGAGGAGCACTACTTGCTTGGGCAATCTACTCCAGTCAGACCTTTAGGAGGGACCCCCATTCCAAATGCCTTTGACTAGGGTTCCCCTTGACTGAGAGGGTGGAAATGGAAGCAAGCAAGTAGCTGTGTTTGAGGATATCTCTGCAGGTGTCCTGATAGGGGAATAAATTTGATAATGCAGTACCATGTGTGCATGCAGTTACATGCAGTTAGGCTTGGAGACAAGCATATGGGTCTAGTAGCCTGTGGGGGCCCAGACAGACCACACACTTGCAGCCAGGACTGGTGAAGTGGTTACTTCAGGGAGGGAGCTACCCTGTAGCAGTGAGACTGAAGATGAGCCACAGCTGCTTGTGGGTACTGATGTTCCCTTGGACAGAGTGACTGCAAGGGCAGTGGTGAGTAGTAGTACCCAGGCTGACACTTAGGCACTGATGTCAGAGGATGCTAGACTTTCTGTGGAAGGGGAGCTTGGAAGGGTTACTAAGAGAGACTTGAGACAGGCTCAGCTCTCAGACCCTACATTACAAGGCCTGAAGGAGGAAGCCAGTGAGGCACCTGATTCTCAAGGGAAGGGAGAATCTGTATACTGGGACAAAGAGTTACTGTATAGAGAGTGGAACCCTGAGGGAGGGCTAGAGGGTGAGACAATACAGCAGTTGGTAGTGCCCAGAGCCAACCGTCTGGCACTTCTAGCCATAGCCCATGATATTCTCTTTGCAGGTCATATGGGCATAAAACATATAAAGATATGTATTATGCAGAACTTCCATTAGCCTAGGATTCCAGAGATGTAACAAGGTACTGCAGGACCTGTGAGCAGTGCCAAAAGGTAGGCAAGGCAGGAGACAAGGTGAAAGCTACTTTGATGCCTTTACCTGTGATTGAGGAGCCATTTCAGAAGGTAGCTATGGATATTGTGGGGCCTCTGCGTACCCCGAGTTCCAAAGGGAAAAAGTATATCCTAGTGGTAGTAGATTATGCTACCAGATTCCCTGAGGTGGTGGCTCTGTCCTCCATTGAGGCAGGAAAGGTGGCAAATGCTTTGTTAGAATTTTTCAGTGGGTAGGTTTTACAAATGAAATACTGACTGACAGAGGTGCCAATTTCATGTCAGACCTGTTGGCTTGTCTATGGAAGTACTGTGGGGTGAAGCACCTAAAGACCACCCCCTACCATCCCCAGACTAATGGTCTTGTTGAGAGGTTAAACACTACACTCAAGACAATGCTACAGGCATTTGCAGACCAGTTTAAGAGGGACTGGGACAAATATCTCCCCTATCTGTTGTTTGCTTACAGAGAGATGCCCCAGGAATCCACAAGATTTTCACCCTTTGAATTGCTGTATGGGCATAATGTGAGGGGACCTCTAGATTTGATTTGAGATGAGTGGGAAGTTGAGTGTGAATCCCACAAGGAGTCTGTTGTGGCATATGTCCTAAACCTCTGGACAAAGCTTAGGGAACTCATGGGCTAGGCCCAGAAGAACCTGGCAGAAGCCCAACAGCAGAGAAAGGTCTGGTATGACAGGAATGCTCTAGCTAGAGAGTATGCTGTAGGGCAGCAGGTAATGGTTCTCATTCCTGTCAGACACAACAAGCTGCAGGCAGCTTGGGAGGGACCCTACAAGGTGGTAAAGAAGGTCACTGATGTTAACTACATGGTAGAACTGCTAGGCAGGGGCACAAATTGTACCATGTTAACATGATGAAACCTTACCACGATAGGGAGGCCCTTGTGTTGACTATTTGCAGTAGCTTGCAGGAGGAGTCTGAGGGGGAACTAGTGACTAATCTCCTCAGCGAGGCTTGGACTGACACCTCAGTGGAAGGGGTAGCAATGTCCCAGCAGCTATCCCTTACCCAGGTTTGAGAAATCTGAGCAGTGTTACAGGAGTTTGGGGACATGTTCACTGGGAAACCAGGGTGCACCCACCTGGTGCAGCATCAGTTGGTACAGGACCTCGAAGGCCAATTAAGCAGGCCCCTTATAGGGTGCCTGAGAGAGTCAAACAGGCTCCAAGGGAGGAGATACAGGCAATCTTGGAACTAGGGGTAATTCAGTAGTCCAGTAATCCCTGGGCCTCCCCAGTGGTGCTGGTACCAAAGAAGGATGGCAGCACCAGGTTTTGTGTGGACTACAGGAAATTAAATAGTCACACAGAGTCAAATGCTTACCCCACAACTAGGACAGATGAAGGCCTAGAGCAGCTGGTTGGGACTAAGTATCTTACCACCATTGATCTTACCAAGAGCTACTGGCATGTGTCTTTGACTTCCAGTGCTAGACAGAGGTCAGCCTTTTTGACTCCTTTTGGCTTGTATGAGTTCACAAAGATGCCCTTTGGGATGAAAAATGCCCCAGTGAATTTCCAAAGGCTGGTAGATTGCATCCTAGCAGAAGCAGGATATTTTGCCCTTGCTTACCTAGATGATAATGCCATCGACAGTCATTTCTGGCAAGAGCACGTTCATCATGTCAGGGAAGTGCTGGGCAGACTACAGAGGGCAGAGTTGACCATTAAGCCCAGCAAATGTCAGGTGAGTATGATAGAAGTCTCCTACCTGGGACATAGAGTGAGGATTGGTAAGATCAGGCCAGAACCTGCCAAAGTGGAAGCTATTCAGACATGGCCTGCCCCTGTTACCAAAAAGCAGGTGAGGGCATTTTTAGGGACAACAGGGTACTACATAACGTTCGTCCCCAGTTATAGTACCATAGCTGCTCCCCTCACATACCTGACAAGGAAAAACAGGCCAGATAAGGTAGTGTGGCTCCCAGCATATGAGCAGGAATTTTGGAAGCTTAAAGAAGCTTTGGGAGGACCCCCTGTGTTAGCCAGTCCATATTACAGCAACAAATTTGTTGTGCAGGTAGATGCTTCAAACCATGGAGTGGGGGCTGTACTTAGCCAAGTCTCTTCAGAGGGAGAAGAGCACCCAGTGGTTTATCTCAGTCATAGGCTCCAACCCAAGGAGGAATGCTATGCAGCTGTCTTCAATGATGGATTCATTCAGACAACCTTTTCCTGGGCAGGCCATTCCTCTATCCTCCCCCCACAGCCACAGTGACCATGGATGCTTCCCAACTGGGGTGGAGCATTCAAGGGAAAGATGGTCCAAGGCACTTGGTCTTCCTCAGGGACCAGATTGCATATTGGTGTCCTAGAGATGAGAGCAGTTCTTCTAATATTGCAAGCCTTTAACGACAATATCCCCTTTGGGACTATTGCAACACACACCGACAACATGTCCGTAGTCTGGTATAGCAAGAAACAAGGAGGAACCCGCTCTTACACCTTATGCAGAGAGGCAATGAGGGTCTTGGAATGGTCAATATCTTCAGACCACTTTATAGTTGCAATGCCTATACCGGGTAATCCATCGTTTTTGCAGACAAACTCAGCAGGTCCATCCTGACCCTTCATGAGTGGTCCTTCAATCAATCAGTAGTGAATCTGATTTTCAGGCATTGGGGCCAACCTTGCTGCAACCTCTTTACTTTCCCCCAAAACAACAAGTGCAGCAAGTACTTCACTCTGATCCCCCTTCCAGGGGAGTCACTGAGGGATGCTGTAGTCCTCAATTGGCCCCCCGGTCTTCTTTATGCTTATCTTCCACTTCCTTTGATCCCAAAATTCTTGCAGAAAGCGAGCAGGCTAAAGAGCTTAGTCATCCTCATTGCCCCCTTTTGGTCTCTTCAGGTTTGGTTCCCCTTTCCCTGGTCTCACCTGAAATATCCTTCTTGGATTTTGGAGCCCAGCCAGGACCTCCTATCTCACCTGTCTGAAAGTCAGCACCCCAGTCTCTGCACCCTCAAGCTAACTACATGGTTTCTCCCCTTTCTGTAACTGTATGAAGGTTCAGGCTTGCTTCTCCTGTTTATGATATACTTTTTGCATCCCTAAAGGCATCTACTAAGAATGTCTACAGAAGCAAATGGGAAAGATTTACTATATGGGCTTCCAAAGAGCATATTCACCCTTTCTCAGCCCCGGTTTCAGCCATCCTTCTTTTTCTTCTCTTTTTAAGGAACGAGCAAGTTTTTCCACTATAAAACTTCAGTTGGCAACTATTTCCAACTTTCACACTAGAAATGATTTTTGCTCCCTTTCCACTTCCAGTCTATGCAAGACATTCATGAAATGGATTTTTCTGCTTAGACTTCCTATGAAGGATCTTTCTCCTCCTTGGAATTTCACAGTTATACTTCAAGGCCTGACTTAGAAACCTTTTGAACCAGCGAACACTTATGATATGAAATTTCTGTCTTGGAAAACTATCTTTTTGATACCTATTACATTAGCAAAGAGAATTTATGAACTTCAGGCGTTATCATCCAAACCACCTTACATTATTTTTCATAAGGATAGGGTGTCCCTTTGTAGCAACCCATCCTTTATGCCTAAAGTAGCTACAAAGAATAATATTAATCAGTCTATACAATTGCCTGTCCTCCTCCCAAAATTTTCTACGAGGGTAAATATGTCTTATATCTTCTTGACGTGCATAAGCAACTATGTTTCTACCTTTATAGAACAAAACAGTACAGAAAGTCTGATCAATTATTTGTATCTTTTTTTGGCAACTTTTTAGGTCAAGCAGTCTCCAAAATTACCCTGGCCAAATGGATTACTGACTGTATTTCACTGATCTATTCAAAAAATGGTCTGGAATTGCCTCGCCCTCCTAGGACCATTCTACTAGATCTATGGCTACATCATCTGTTTTCTCCTCCAGAATGTCGATTAATGAAATCTGTGCAATGGTCAATTGGTCAAAAACTCACACCTTTTTGATGCATTATAAATTGGACATTGTTTCCAGAAGTCGAGCTTCCTTCGGTTCAACAGTGCTCTAGCATATCCTTCATTGAGGCCACCCAAGAGTAACATAGCTGGGGACTCTGACCAATCAGTGAAGAAGAATGAAAAGGACAACATCAGATTTAGAAGTTATGTACATACCATAACTTGGCATCTGTGTTGCCCATTTTCATTCTTCCTCACCTTCCTTCCCAACCATCTCCTGACCTAGTTGCTCCTAGAGGATATATGGGCTATATGTGAATCTTCACATTTCTGGCTTGAGCCTCTGACATTTTTCTATCTGTGACTGTTCCTATGTCCACTAGGCAATAAGGCAGCAAACTCAATCTGAAGAAGCTGGGGAAGATGTAGAGCGTTGTGAGTATAGGGAGGAGCTCAAGACTGGGATCTAAGTCTAAAAAATACAGCAGAGTCAGATCTGAGGGTTGGATCTGTTACCCATCAGTGAGGAAGGATGAAAATAGACAACACAGATGCCAAGTTAGGGTAAGTACATAACTTCCAATTTACGTTAGTATCTTTAGCATACACAACAGTTACTGAAGACTCCTCCCACAATTAAAATACCTGACTGTACACAATACAAAATTGTTTTACATTATAACAAACCATTTATATTATACAAATACTAATAAGAACAAAAATTGCTTTACATACAGTTACTACCTTTTCCTCTTTAATGTCTTGAATAAAGTGGGGCATTTGCTTTATAGGTTCATAGGTTCATAGGTTGGTACTAGGTTATCGGCCCTAGGGCATAGGGCCTATACAAGCCTAGCCATAACAATTACAGTTCACATGCAAGTTTAACAAAGTCAACAAAAATTTTAGTCTTTCTCAGCCACTTTTTCTCACAAAGCCATGTTTTATAAATGTGATTGATGCTTTATAGTCTCCCATTTTTTTAACTAATTTTAGCGTTGCTGGTCTTCTCCATCTCCCAGCACCAGCCTCGGGTTCAACTCCAAGGTACTCTTGATTCTTCTAGTTAACTCCCTTGTTTTATTCTGTCTCTTGGACATTTTCCTTTGGAACACTGGAAAATATTTCACTGGCAAAGTTTTTCTATGAGCCTTATTGTCAGAAGAATGAAAAACAAAGTCCCCATCTGATTATTGTCTCACTTTTGTTGGAATAACTTTATTTCCTTCTTAGCCTGTTCTGCATTCAAAAATGTCTGTGATCTGCCAAGAAAAAATATTCTGAAGACAGCTGGATACAGTAGCTTGCATCTCATACCTTCCTCTCGACATTCCCTGATTGCTAGAATAAATTTGTTTTACTTCTGCCTGGTGTACAGTGAATAATCATTGTCCACAAACAATCTGCTGTTTCCAGTTTTTAATACTTTAACTTTCTGCCACAGTTTTTTCTGAATCAACTCTTTCTGCTGGTATGATTGTATCTTAACAAATATAGGTCTTGGCTAGTTTCTTATGGCCTGGTTTGTAGCATGCACTTGGCACACTCTTTCAGTTAATAAATCCTGTTGTGGAACACCAGTCCAATTGATTACTTTTCTTTCATAAAATTAATACAGTCTGTTCCTTCCAGTATCTCTGGTACAACAGAAAATCTCAGGTTTTGCCTGGACACTCTGTCTTCTAACTCTACTATTTTTTGAAACAGCTCTTCTTGAGAAACCTCATACTTAGCCAGTGTTTTCTTTATTGTATCCTCTGATTTTATTTCACTGTTATCAGTTCATCTGAATAGCTAAAGTTTCTTCTGTTTTCCTGCATTTTGCTATTTGAGTTGACATATTCCTGCAAATAAATTTGATTTATTTTTTTCTCTAAATCATTGGAAGCCATGTCTTGTACCAAAGTTGAAGCTTGAAATGCTTTGTGCCGAACAGCTGCAGGATACTTTCCATCCAATATTTTTTGCTCACATTTTCTGGCTGATTTTATTTCTTGTTCTCCAAACGTCTTATTTGCTGGCATTTGGTAAGTGTACATACTAGCCAGTAATTGAATTTTAACCAAGCTAACAATTTCACTGGCTCTTTTTGTCTCGGTTTTTGTTTCCCCACTGGGGAGCTGAAAGTAAGCTGCTGACCAGTGTGCAACTGTCTTGGAAGCCTCTACATACTTAAAGTTTTGTCAAGAATTTGATAAAGTACTGTGACTATCTGGATATTGATTTTTTGGTTTACTATCATATCGTTGCACCAACATTGTGCGAGTGTTCGTATTTCTGAATCAAAATATCGGAAATCACAAGAATGAACAAACTAAATATAGAATGCAGCATTTTGGTAAAGTTGACATCTCAGAAATGTTGACTTTACTGAAAATACTATACATCCGGTCAACAATAACAAAATGCTTTTGCAGGGGGGGGGGCAGGCTCCCCTGCACCCACCCCCTGCTACTTATATATACAAACTCCAAGATTGCACTACAGTGAGGGAAAGGGTACATTTCCGATCCCCACTAGTGCGATCTACATTCAAAATGTTGAAATGCACAACAGCGAATGCACACTAGCATTCGTTGTTGTGCATTTCAACATTTTTTTTTTCGTTATTTCAAATTGTCAAATTAGGAGATCAGACATATGGAATTAGAACGAAGTCCGATTGCCCTTTTGATTGTAAACCGATTTTTTTTGGTCAATTTAACATTACTGTTGTATCTTTTATTTCTGCTATTGTGTGCATTTGCTGAAAGTTAGTAAGGTGGACTAAGGGTGCTAAGCTATCCATAGGTGCGCGTGCAAGTGTGTGTAATATGGAAGAAAGACCTAGCAACCTACTTCCTTTACCCGTTTTGACTTGAAAACTCTGCAGTAGCTGTGGCTGCTCGTGGGGTCACCCTAGGACTCAGATAGTACTCCTAAGAGAGCTGTCATTCAGAACTTTCTAAAAATAGCTTTTATTACTATTATTTTTACTTTGTTTTAATTGTATAACATTGTATTTACTATATGATTTTAAAGTTAGTGCCTTTATATTTCAGTTACTATGAATGCCACATGACTGTTTCATTCTACAAATATTATTTTGTGTTTGCAGGTTGTACTCAGTTCTGAAGAAGACCTTTACCTGGAAGAAAGTGCTAAACTGTTAAATAAAACTGATACTGAGTCCTGTTTGTGGTTCCTGCATAACTTTCTCTCTTTGACTGTTAGTTCCTACAGCTACGCCTTCTGCTATTCCTTTGGGTCTATGAAATAATAATAACACATACTTTATTACTTTTAGATATGACAGTTTCACATTTTATTCATTTTATTTATCTAGTAAATACCATTTAAGTAAACTACTTTGTAGGTCAATGCGTGAGGAGAGGAAAGTACGTGACTAAAAGCTGTATGGTCTTTTATACCTCTTTGGAGTAATGCTTTTTCTCTGAAGTTAGTCAAGGAATATGAAATTTAATCCTCAAGACCACTAGTAATCTGTTTGTGAGGGGCAGCGACTCAATGATGTTATAATTTTTTCCTTGATGTGACTTGACAAAGCAGCTAGTGAGTAAAGTTTGAGTTAATGGATCCAGTGAAGTGAAGTGAATGGTTGCTTCAGTATTATGGTCAATGAAATTTGCGGTTTGTTTACTGTTGTTTGATTTCCTGGCCCTGTGAGCAACTGGTAGTTTTTATTTATTTTATGTCTTTGTTGACTGGAAAAGACAACTGGATTAGATCCACGTTCAGCAGAGGCCCAGGCAGAAAAGTTCAACTGTGTCATAGCTGACAATTTCAGTTGTTGTGGACAGTATGAAACTTTTTACTGTTTATCACACAGTAGCTGTATGACCCCTTTATAAACTTCATAAGCAGGTCAGTAGCTCTGAAGAAACAGTGGAGATAGCAGTTCTAGTCACTGTGAATTGGGTGCAGGACCCTAACTCTCCATATAGAAGATAAGAAGTTATTACTTGAAATAAACTCATATTATTAATCTGTAGCAGATTAACTCAAGTAGCAGTTAAGAGTCACTCATAAGGACATTTTATCTTAAACAGCATTTTATGTATACTTTGTTAACAGGATATGTTTGTTTCTTCAGTACTTACCTCTTTTGGAGGTGAAAAAGAGAGTGATATCTATACTACATGCTGACATTTTGATGGACATCCCCCACAAAAAAAAATCCTTTTCCCTTCATCCATCAGCAGAGAGAGAAGAAAAAGTCCTGAAAGAAGAAGGTATGTGTTATTTGTCTGAGTACTGTAATGGAAGTGCACCAGATGCAAAACTTTTCCAAAGGAAAAAAAAGAAGAAACCTGTTGTTAGATACACAGTATTTACTTTTGAATATCAAAATGCATTCATTTTCTTCCTTTAGTACCTTAAGAACAAAACAAAATTGCAATTTATTTCACAGTCTTCTCTCCAGCAGTTGGTGTGAAGGAATAAACATATGCAGGAGACACTGAAACATAACAATCAACGGAACTCCTGCTAGCAGTCAAGATCTCAGCCATGTCTAATAAAAATAGCACACCATCTGTTTCTGAAAATGATAAACTCTTTCTGCAGAAACAAGAAATAATTTAAGAATTTTCAGTAGTACTATTCTGAGAGGGAAACTTAGCATCTTAAACTGGGCCCAAGTCCAGTCCCCTGTGAACTATTTGATCTGATGCTGTCAATTTTCATTCTGTGTTCGGATCCGATACTCACATCCAACTCGGCTGTTATTCTAGCTCGTGGCCACCAACAAACTCTTGAGCTCCTTCCCTACCCATAACGTACTACCCCCTAACATCCCTCAGATCTCGTTTGCTGCTTTAGAGTTCAGACGTGGTCGTCTTCAGTCCTTGAGTTTTCTGTGAAAGATAAGTTATTTCTTCTTATTTTTTTCTTTCTAACTTTAACAAATTACTATTTCTTCAGTTTTAATCTGAAATCACGTTTATCGACATTTCTCCTTTACTTTTAGGAAAAATCCCCTTCTCTTTACCCTTTGAACTGCTTTATAGCTATTAAATGCAGAAAATCTGAAATGGAGTAAAATCCCAAAGTTTTTTTCTCTTACCAGACATTTTTCTTCATTATTGTGACAGTTTATTTTACAGCTTTATTTTTCCATTTTGGTGTCAGTATTTCATTACTATTGATATTTCTTTTATATACAGCCTTTATTGTAGCTCTTTAAATTCCATTGCTACAACCTTGGTTATATTGTTTAGGACTGCAGTTTTTATCACGAGTTTATGTGGACAGGAAAAAATAAACCGAAGTTAAAGGACTTACTGCCATCTTCTTTTTTTCCAAAGCCATTGCGAGGGCTCAGTCCCCCATACAAAATGTAAAGACCTGTCAAAAGATCTAGTTTCTCAACTTCTGCAGTCCCTGCTTCTTCAGAACTGAAAAGAAAGAACAAAAACTACTTCTGAAGCTATGTTCAATCCAACCATCATCAGATCTGACCACACAGATCTTCAGAACTTGAACAGAAGAAGAAATAAATGAATACTGAAATGTTTGCTGCTAACTACCTTTTTCTCAGAACTTTGTGGAGTTCAGTATTTCATGACCCTTCAAAAGGTCAAGGTATCCATATTCTTTGGATTCATCTTCATTATAAATCAAAAAAAAAAAGAGAGAGAGAGAGTCTTAAATTTCGGATCCAGGCACCTTGGATCTGACATCTCTAAGATCTCCTTTGGCTCTTAAATCCTCCTCAGATCTAACAGGTTCAACTTCTATCATCAGATCCTAAGTTTTTTGGATCTGACAGACATAATTTTTATCTTCAGATAATAATTATGAATCCAAAGTCTCCTAGGGCTCTTTTCAGATCCTAAGGTCTCCTCTGATCCATCAGGCCTGCTCTTATGTCTGCATTAGATGCTAAACCTTCGGATCCAACAGGCATAAGTCTTATTATGGAGACATGTAATGATTTTGGATCCAAGCTCTCATGCTCCAAAGCATTTTCAGCCTCCTTAAGATCCTAAGTTTTTGGATCTGACAGACAGAAGTTTGACTCCAGATAAACAAGGACGTTTTTTTAATCCAAAGCCTCTAGCGTCCTCTTTGGATCATAATTTCTCCTCTAACAGATTTTGGTTGTTACTTCTACATCGGATCCTAAGTCTTGGATCCAACAGGCACAAGTCTTATTCCAGAGAATTTAAAAGATTTCAGATGCAGAAACTCCTTCACATCCTAAGCCTTCGGCTTTAAAAGACGAATTTTAACTCCAAAGAAAAACTAGAAAAACTTCAAATTCAAAGCTCTAGTGCTTCTTTGGGTCCTGAGTCCTTCTTGGATCTGATAGGTTTGCTGTTACTTCTTCATTGGATCCTAAGCCTTCGGATCTGGCAGACAAATTTTATTCCACAGAATTTGAAAGATTTTGCATCCAAACTCTTGGGATACAAAAACCTTTAGAACCTCCTTCAGATCCTAAGTCCTACTTGGATCTACCGGGCTTGGTTCTTGTGGTGATTAGTTCCTTTCCTTCCAATTTTCTCTTCCCGCTCAATTTTTTTTTTCACGATATGGATAAGATGATGTGAAATTTTCTGCAGCTCAAATTCAGATGGGGTCTTACCAATTCCTCCCTCTCATGGATTTGTGAGTGTGTTTGCTAAGTTCAATTTGCCCCGTTTCCTACCTGACCAGTGGTACCCCTGAGTGGTTCAGAACTGGATAAAAGAAAGGTACTCTCATTCACTCTTTAGATATACTTGACTGCTTCTTTTTAGATAACCTCAGATCAGAGTGGGTCTGGAACTCCAGATCTAAGTTTTTTGGTTCAGTCCCGACCTTTTAATTTCCTTCCTTGAAAGCTCCGGTTCTAAGTAATGGGGGGGGGGGGGGTTCCCCGGTTACATCACTTTTCTCTTACATGGTACCAAGGACCTATTTTTGGATCCTACCCACTTGTACCCCCTACACAGCCGTTCAATCATAAAGTATCTTTTAAGAGGCTACAAACGATTTGATTAAAGCACTATCTAATTCACTTTCTAGAACCAAAATTGCTGATGCTTATCCTCAGTAGTCTCTTTCAGGCTACACTATGGACAATATTCTATTCGTCCATGAGGTTTATCTTGCATACTGCAGAAGGCATCTCTAGGGCTGCAGGTTCAGGCATTTCCATTAGGAGGCATGCCTGGATGAACCTTGATGATTTTGTGCTGTCTTTCAAGTCATCTTTCGTCAGCCTACTTTTGACAGTTCTCTTTGATTTGGCCCCACAGATAAGGATGTAAAGACTATATCTGCCATGGGCACCCCTTTTTCCATCCCTTCAATGTTTTTTTTTCCCCACTGATCAATTGGGAGGTCTAGGTATATGTTACTGGAAGTCTCAGGGTCCCTTACAGGACACATGTGAAGATGGTTCGCCCTGAGGCACAGGAGTGAGAGATAATAGTCGAAGTACCCCTCCAGTGGTAGAGGACTCCTGTAATTTCAAGAGTCTAGAGATACTTTTTCTGTTAGACCTGCCAATGCTCATGAAAGTAGACATCAGTGCCCCCTCTGCAGATAGTCGGGAATCTTTTATCTCTACACCAGGAAGCATGGCTAATCATAATGAAGGATGCTTCCTTGCAGAGAAACTTTTGCTGATTCTATATCATTCCCTTTTTTCCTTACACCCCTGTTACCCAAGAAGCAGCTTAGAGTCATCTGAAAGTTCTCTTTAGATCAATAGAATCTGTACCTGATCAAGATGCTTCTAGGACCTAAATAAAATATGATACTGATGACTGATTTTAAGTCTCAGTTTGTTGAACTATTCTGTTTGGCACACTAAGTCTTAATTAGTCGTAGTTCAGTCCAATTTCCCCCTTCTGAGCAGGACATCTGGATGAGATTTATTGACTATCAAGATTAGTACTATTACATAAAACAGAGATATACCACTGTTAAATCTAGTAAACGCAACTGTCCCAAAGAATAATAAATAAAGCACTCAAAAAACATATGGGATGGTGCAAAGCGAGCTGTAACAAACTCTGAGATGAAACTGTCACAAAGTACAAACGATCCACAAACGTTAAAACTCCACGAATTTATTGTTCCAGAAACAAACTTTGGATAAGCGCTTTCACTACGAATAGCTTCCTCAGATCCTTCTCAAAATGACTGAAGTAGGATCATACATATATAGCAAGTAAGTCAATTAAACAATTAACATCATTACAAATTTAAAAGAGAAATGATGTATATAAAAAAGCAAAATTATCCTAAAACACTTTTTAAAAACTTATTAGATGGAATAATCCATCTAATAAACTTTATAAAAACTATACTTATAAAAATGTGTATACATATGGAAGCTATACAAAAATATATATACAACAATTGTACTCAGTATGTGCAAAATGTGGATATGCATACCTAAACATCTCATATATGCATGCACTCTTATAGATACAGACTTGTGTTATAGTGTATAAGACATAAGAATCATCTCACATTCCTACGCTGTCTTAGTTTAGGTTTTATAGACGCTATTTCATTAAGCCCAGACCCTTTATTAGCTCTTAAAAGAACTATCCATTCACTTTCCTTACTTTCTGTAAGGGTCCTGATATATCCACCCCTTTTATTGGGAATCACAACTTCAAGAATTCTGAACAAGAAACTGTGCGATTCCCCAAATAAAGTAATATGCTTAGCCAATGCATTGTGGCTCGATCTTTTCCTAATGTGATATAAATGCTCACGTATCCTGTCTCTAAATGTACGATTGGTCTTACCCACATAAAAAGACAGGCATGCCTGGCATACTGCTAAATACACCACATTGATGCTCATACAATCAGCATCTGCATTGGTTCTAAATATGGTTTTTAAATCAGGATGAAAGAACGTGATGTTCATATCAATGGAGGAACAAAAATTACAATGGCCACAGGGCTTGGTGTATCCATCTCTCTTGGGGCCCATTTCAGATTTGGTAGAACATAATATTCTCTTCAGATTCTTTTTATTCCTAAATAGAAAGCGTGGTCTATCACCCACTATCTCTTTCAGGTCACTATCAACCTGCAAGATGTCCCAATGCTTTATAACAATTCCCCTAATCTCGGAATGATCCGAAGAGAAGGGTGTTGTAAATTTAACATACCTATCAAAGCTATTCTCTTTGCTGATCTCATTGGCATTATGGGGTCCAAAATATGGTGTAGCTACTGATGAACGTAATACATTGGCTTCTTCCAAGTATGCATTTACTTCATTTATATTATATCCTCTGTCTGTCAACCTTCCCTTCAGGTCATCCATTTCTGACATAAATCCTTCATTAGTGGGATTCAACCTAGATGCTCTGATTGCTTGGCCTTTCATAACATTCTTGAAAACAAAGGGTGGGTGCATGCATTTGAAGGAACATAGTGATTATACCATAGTGTCAATAGACCTTATAGTTCATTTTTTGGAACTTGTTTTGGAGAATAACTTATTCATGTTCAAAGATGTCACATATAGACAGCTGGATGGCGTAGCAATGGGCACTCCTTGTGCCAATAGCTACGCCAATATGGTTCTAGCTTATTGGGAAGAACATGTCCTTTTTTCTGAGACTCTATTTAGAGAACGCGTTGTTTTCTATCGACGCTTTGTCGATGATTTGTTTATTCTTTGGAATGGGACCAAAGATGAACTGGAGACAATGCTCCTTGTTATGAACAATTTGACAAATTGTTTTAAATTTACATTGCAATTCTCTACTCATAAGATAGAATTCTTAGATATATTCATTGAGAGACTGCCCAATGGATTCATAAATACTGGTGTACATCGCAAAGCTTGTTATAGCAATTCTTTACTGCTGAGATCGAGTATGCACTGGATGTGCTCAACAGACCTTCAGGATGTGCACTGTTCAGTCCAGTCTTTCCTTTTTGGGAAAGGATGACTGGATGTGCTCAACAGACCTTCAGGATGTGCACTATCACATAAAGATGAACAGGTGATCTAGAAGGTCTTTATGCTTCCGGCTGGGAGCTAGTCATTATCAGTTCAGAGTTCTACCTTTTGGTCTCACCACTGCCCCCAGGGTATTTACCAAGTGCATGGCAGTAGTAGCAGCTCACTTGAGACTGCAGGGATTCTGGGTGTTTCCATATCTAGACAACTGGCTTATTTCCACCCTGACAAGGCATCAACTATTAAAGGCAAGAGACCAGGTTCTCCAGACATGCTCCCTTCTGGGGATAACCAAAAACTACAAAAAAATCTCATCTAGAACCAACTCAAAGTTTAGAATTTATAAGAGCACTACTCAACACAAAATCAGCCATAGCCTCACTCCCCCCAGAGTTCAAACAATAAT
This sequence comes from Protopterus annectens, assembly GCF_019279795.1. Classification (NCBI taxonomy): domain Eukaryota; kingdom Metazoa; phylum Chordata; order Ceratodontiformes; family Protopteridae; genus Protopterus; species Protopterus annectens. The sequence goes on along the minus strand of NC_056728.1, from coordinate 156,334,478 downwards.
ATTACAGGTCAAAAAGATAATCAGCAGTACCAAGATTACAGCCCGCTTGGTCCTTCAAGCTCTAGGATCTATGGCAGCATCAATAACACTAGTACCATTGGCCAGATTTTACATGAGAATTTTTCAATGGATGTTAACCTTGCAATGGATGCTTTGTCAACCCACGTCTACTCTGATATGAAACACGCACATATGCAAGAGAGGTCTCATGTGGTGGATTCAACCAGATCAAGTTCTACAAAGATGTATGTTCATTCCCCCTCAGTTCAAGTCCATAGTGACCACAGATGCTTCCCAGTTGGGGGGCACTTTCTGGGGAAAACAGTCCAAGGCACTTGGTACCCCAAAGAAGCTAACTTGCATATCAATGTCCTAGAGATGAGTGCTTTTCGCATTGCAGGCCCTTCAGGATGCTCTCCCTTTGGGGACAATTGCAATTCAAACGGACGAAATGTCAGTAGTTTGGTACATCAATAAACAAGGAGGGATCAGATCTTACTCCTTGTGTTGAGAAGTGCTCAGGGTGTGGCAATGGGCAGTCTCATCCAACTTCTTTCTTATAGCAAAGCATATTCCAGGAAGTCCAGCGTGATAGCAGACAAACTGAGCAGGTGTATTCTTCTACCTCATGAGTAGTCTCTCAGCAAGAATGTGATGGAAATGATTTTCCATCAGTGGGGCCAGCCTTGCTGTGATATTTTTGCATGTCCCCTAAACAACAAATGCAGTAGCTACTTTGCCCTAATCCCTACATATGGGGATTCATTGAGGGATGCTTTACTTCATGATTGGCCCCCAGTCAACTATATGCCTATCCACCTATCCCACTAATTCCAAAATTTCTACAGAAAGCTGTCATATTGAAGTGCAAATTCATCCTCATTGCACCTTACTGGCCTCGACAGATTTGGTTCCCCTTCCTTTGGCTTCACTTACTTCTCGAACCTTGGATTCTGGATACTTCTCCAACCTTGGATTCTGGATCCTACTCCAGACCTCCCGTCTCACCTGACAGGAATGATCCATCCAGATATACCAAACCTCAGGCTGACCACCTCTCTTCTCCAATTCCATTAACAGCCAGACAACCTATGCTCTCTTCCCCTGTCCAACACATACTTTATCTTCCCATAAACCTTTTTCGCATAAACGCTTCTCCAGTAAATGGAGAAGGTTTGTTTACTGGGCACATGAAAATAATGTTGACCTCATTTCAGCTCCCATACGTAACATCCTTGAATTTAGCTCTACTTTTTAAATAAGGAACTAGTTCCTCGACACTTAAGGTCCAATTATAGCAATATTGAATTTTCACATAGGATTTGAAGGTTATTCTGTTGCCTGTCATAAGCTCTGCAAAACCTTTTTCAAAGGCACTCTTCCTTTAAGGCCTCCTTTTTAAAGACCCTACTCCCCCATAGGACCTGAACCCAACCCCTCCTTTGAACCAGCAGATAAGTGTGACCTTAAATATCTTACATGGAAGACAATATTTCTAGTAGCAATTATTTCTTGGGAGATGGGGCATTGTAGCTTTACACTCTGGTAGCAGATTGGAAGGAGGCAAGGATCACATTTTCCAGCTGCAGGATGGAGCTACTGTGTTGCCAGCACTGGCAATGTGCACTATGGTGGTCCCCTGTTGCTGAACTTAATGTGGACATTCTGTTAACAATTTGGGCAGCTGAGAGCTATATAAGTAAAATGTTTCTTTCAAAGTGAAATTCTGTGAAATGGCTATGACTTGCTTTGACTGAAATAACAGCACTTACATACCATTGTGTTCTCTGAAATGTAATTTTGTGTCCATCACATACCACACTGTTAGACTTCTCAAATCTTTATCTGTCTATCTATCTATATACAATTTTTCTTCTCACTTGATAACAAATAACTACTGACTAAATCATTGGCATTCTTTAGATTCCATAAGTAGTTATTCTCAGGGCAAGACACTATGATGAGTCAATTACATTTTGAGAATGCTAGTGATCTATACACAGCGCCTAACTAACACCAAGCTTAACTTCATTGGGAATATGGGAAAGCACTCCTATCAAATACTGGCTTGTCTGATGGCCATATCGACTATAATGGTCATCAGTAATCATGCTGAAGGTGGTTGATTTAGGAATAAAACTGGATATTTAGTTTCTTTTTCTTTTTCTTTTCAAAAAGTGTTATTGTTCATTATTTACAAAAAAACTATACTGCTAACTGAAAATAATGATTCCTCTATGGTTCCTTAACAATGACAGTTTCTCAGATATGAACAAAACAAGACAGAAAACGACAACATACAAAAGCAGAAAATGATAGAAGTTAGTATGAAAGTTTAGTGTCACTGCTATGGTACTATGTAACAACAAGTACTCAGAATGCCATTTTCAAAGTTCTCTAGTAAGAGTCCCAATATGAGTCACCATTTAAAACGAATGCTTTTTCTTCTGCTTTTCATAATGGTTGCAGTTGCGTCCTCTTATATATTAAAAATTAAGTTAACAGTAACTAAGACTTCATCTGATGAATGAGAAGTAGGTTTATTCAAGTTTCTCATAGCAATCTTTCTTGCTGCTACTAATATGGTCCAAGGTAGGCAGTTTTAATCTGTGTTTATACATGATGGTTTAGGAACATTGATCTAATTGACATTTTCACAACTTAATAAGTTAAGTCTAGAACATGCTAACAGTTACTGATAGTGTCAACATTATCACATTAACTGTATATACATTTATATTACTGCAAATATTTGACTCAGTTTTTTGCATTAATTGTTTACTGAAGCAGCATGATGTAAAATGTTAACATTTTCATTGCATGTCATTTAGATATTATATGACTTCAGTTTGGAGATCTTCTTCCCATGAACATGAGCATTATCCTGCCTGATATTCTGATATAAAATAGAAATGAATGAGTGTATGTATGAATGGCTGAATAAATCTAGAGGCATCAGTAACAACTGAGTGTTTTATATCTGTTAAAATAAACTTTAGAAAGGATGAGAGAATACAAGAATACATAACAGGGGCTCTATGTCAGATAATCAAAATAACAAAATATTGAATCCCATTTCATCGAGATGACTTTGGTGAAAGTTCACAAAATCAAAATTACAAAACATCGAACCTCGGAACATTGAAACCAACTCCCCAGTTATTCCTAACCAATCTAACACTTAAAAATATCACAAAATGTCAACATAAACTTTCCTGTTAGCAACAGTAATAAATAACTCACCCTACACTGCATGTTCAGCATCCACTACTGCCTGTACCCATAATGCTACACCACCTGAAAAGAACAGAACTCCAATAAATAATCAAAATAAAATAACTATATTACTCTGTATTTGCAGGGGGCAAGCTCCCTGCAACCCCCATATGGGGTACTCTGCCCCCTGTAAATTAAATATACCAACTCCGAGATCCAACTACCATGAAGAAAAGGGCATATTTACAGGTACATTAACATTGCTGCTACTGACTACATGTCAGGAACCTGTATTCGATGTTCTGAGGTTCAATGTTTTGTAATTTCGATTTTGTGAATTTTCGGCAAACTCACCTTGATGAAATGGGCTTAGATATTGTGGTATTTCGATTATTTGAAGTAGACCCCATAGCAGAATGTTTTAAACTTTGTGAGGGACTAACTGACATACTGAGAGCCTGATTGTTGTGTGATATACATGATAAGAATATATATAATAAAAATTAAACTACCTTTCCAACCACAACTTCACAGTGAATTTCAAGCCATCAAGCTCTCCATCAGTCTCTGCAGAAAGGTGTGCCCTGGGTTTTTATTCTGGCATCTCTCCTCTTTTCTGTCTACATTAACAAACTCTGTCTTGACTTAGACCTCCTTCCCCTTTTGCTTTATGCTGATGACATGGTCATATTCTGCTCCAGCAATTCTTTCTCCTCTCTTGAACTTGAGTTTCAGGTTGATTTTATACTCTTATTCAATGGGTTAATGATTATATGAATATTATTTCTTAACTCCTGTAAAACAAAAACAATCCTTTTGGTACTAAGTTAAAGCTCACTTCTATCTACTGACCTCTACAAATCCTTGATCATCTGTATAACACTATTGAAAATGTCACTACATTTAAATACTCAAGAATTTGGTTAGACCCTGCTCCCTAAATTTCTGTTATCACATACACAAAATCAAATCGCTCCTATTCTGAGCTAATAGAATCTCGCATTTTCTTTCCAGACCATGTAGGAATGCTATATGTAAAGGTATCTGACTAGCTGATCTAGAATATAGTCTCTCTCTAATTACTGCGGTCTGTAAAAGAAATACATCCACAATTCAAACTATCTGAAACACCATACATAGATTTATCACTGTCTCCCAAAGAAATGAACACCACTGCAAAAACATTGAAAAAGTTGACTGGTAACGTATAAAACAACATACTGATTTTTGACTCATCTCTTGGTTGCATAAACTTATCAGGAATGTGACCTTCCCCCCACTAGCCTCCAGAGTATTCAGAGATGCATCAAAATACAACCCTAGAAGTCTTTACTACTCAGGTCCTCTCCTCCAAATCCTCCAAACCAGGCTTAAGTGTACAAACCATGTTTTCTCAGTCCTTGGTCCCAAACTGTGGGAATCTTGCCCTTCTTTTCATAAAGATCATTCCTCTTAGCCCATCGTCCTACTATAACTAAATGAACATCAGAAAACTCAATGAAAATTCAACTGCAGTCTCTCTGTTCTCTCTCTCGTCATATAACTTAGCCTCTTCATACCCCACTTCCTTCTACAGAGCTTGCACTTACTCTACTTTTCATTGATTCTTTCAACATGCTAACTCTGATTTCCAGTCTGTATATAATGCATGTATATATTTTGCTTTGTCAATCACTCTGTCTATGTCATGTATCTATTGTCTTTCTATCCTCAAGCCAGCTCTGATATTCACTGTGTATGTAATATGTGTATATATTTTGTTTTATCATTGACTTTGCATACAATGTCCAGTATCTATTGCTCTTACCCCCGGGATGAGACTGAAATAGGTCCAAGGGAATCAGTCCTCTTCCCCAGTTAACAAATTAAAAATAAAACAAGTAGCATGAATAATTAAATTAGATTTAACCATAGATATTGCATTATAGATTGCAGTGCCCATTAAGACTTTAGAAAACAATAACTGAAAGCTGCAGCAAGATCTGGTTGAATGTGCTGTTAACAAAATAATCATTAAGCCTAAGACATCATATTTTAATTGCAGTTATCTGTGAGGCCCAGGGTTAAGAGGTTTGAATACCACACACAAATGGCACAAATTCTGTATGTAAATGTCAGGGGCTGTATTCTCACAATCTGCACTGCTGACCATCAAATAATATATAAGAGATGAGTGGCTTTCAGAGTGTAAGGCAAATGCATGCAGCTGCCCCTGATTATGGTTAAAACCTTCCATACCCAAGTAAGCTTTACACTGTACAACTACAGACTGGAGTTATAATTATTGGTTCCGCTGGATTTCATTCACCTCAGTCTAAGCCCAATGTTTTCAACTGCAGTCTTATTGACATTACTACGACATATCCAAAACCATTTTTCAAACACATATACAGATAACAGTGTGTAAAACCACACACACATACAAAACATTTCATAGAGAGGCCATTGATACTTCGCCAGTACCAGCACTAGCATTCCTTTCCTGCCACCAACCAAAACAATCTAGCTCCAAGGTCTCAGATACTGCATACTCTTTCCAGAAAGCCAACTAGTACATTAAATTATAGTGGGTTATAGCCAAACAGTCTGTCTTCAAAAAGGGTAGATGACAACAGTCGTAGCAGTGCTGTGAGATTAATCTTATATATTAAAAAATATAACAGCAGCCGCAAGCATTTGCAGATGGTAGGACCACTATCCCAATAACATGGAAGAATGACCATACCACCCACCATAAATGGAAGCATGACTACCTAAACCACCACAGATAGAATGATGGCCATATGACCCATGGCAGATGGAAGGATGACCATGCCATCAACCACAAATAGAAGGATGCTCATACCATCCTCCACAGATGGAAGGATGACCATATCATCCACCACAGATTGAAGGACGACCATAACACCCACTGAAGTTGGAAGGATGGCCACCCAACCACTGTAGATGGAAGAATGATGCTATATATGAATCATCATAGATGGAAGAATGACCACCAAATGTTCCATAGGAAGAGAGATGACTATAACTTCCAAATGGATTGATGATCATACCATCGGTCATATATAGAATTGTTATTCTACTTTCCTGATGTCAAATCATGCTGCTTTTGCCATATTATGCTCCCATTGCCTGTCTACAGGCCAGGGATGTGTTGGAGGTCCTGGTGAAGTGTCCCAGTGGGAAGAGCTGCTGCAGATGATGACTATGGATGTTGAAGGAATGATAATGATAACCAAACTGATGGCTCAGTCATGGTCTACTCCTCCACTGAAAACTGTTACCAGAGAGGAAATCATTGAAATCTATCTAGCAATGTTTGATAGAATAGATAACTGGGCAGGTTGGGCTTATTCCAGCTGTGCCCAGATATTGGTAGCTCAGCTGATGGGCAGCTTCTCCTTGCTTATGCAGACATACCTAGTGCACATCATTGTGATTCTGATAAACTAAAAATATTCTGCTAGCCAGGGCAGGAGTCATCTCTCTTTCGAAAATCATTACATTTCATGATTTGACTCTTTGCTAAGAGCAGAATTAAAAGAACAGAATTGACTCAACTAATGCATATCTAAAGTCATGGTTAGACCTGGAGGGTCTTAATATCAAAGATTCTATGATGGAAATACTTGTGATAGACAGATTCAAAAGAGCTTTGCTGGCAATTATTAAGAGGTGGGTGTGTCAAGTGGACCCACAAAATGCAGAAAGATTTGTCACTCAAGTGGATAAATATTATGTTATAAAAATCACCTGCCATAGTAGACAAAACTGAGTAAAATTAAGGGAACCATGTCTTTTATTTTATGCTTTAACTGCAGAAGAAATGGCATATTGCTAAATACCATGGTGGGGAAAGTAAGCTAGATACTGCCATACAAGCAACTAGAGAGTTGGAAGTTATTAAAAAGGCCACAGAACAGTATCAAATTACAACCAGGTTGGTCATGACTGCATTCTGTTATTGCGCTATTTCAGAATTGAAGTGCTTTATAAAAGTAGATGGGCAAGAATTACAGGAGCTACTGAACTCTTGTGACATGATTGCACTAGCCAAAAATAGTATACCTTAAAGAAGTAAGCCTGCTTTTAGAGGTCTATTGAAGTTTTCTGTATCCATGGGGAGAAAAGACACTATTTGGTTACCCAGAGGAGGTGCAAAACAGTTTTGGGAAGGTCCTCCACCCAGTGGCCTCAATCCTATATATTACTTCATTATAGGGAAAGGCTTTCCATTTTTATAAGTACCTTTGGAAACACCAGAAAGGGGAAATGCTAAGGGATCTGATATAGCCTTACTTCATAAACCAAGCAAAGCAAATCACTATTGTAGACGATACCATTGCACCTACCAACATATTGATAAATAGAACTGAAGGGGTTCTAGGACACCCAGGATGGCAGTAGAGTACTCTTATAAGACTAAAGTAAGGATACATTTATCAAGAGAATGGGAAGACCCCTGCCCCTGCACTACAGAGATGGTCATCAAAGGTAAGGGATGGCAAGCATCCAGGAATGAGACAAGATCCCAAGAAACTAAAGTTGGAAGAGGATACAAGACAAGGTAAATGATGATGGAAAATCCTAGAAAGAGAGAGAAAGAAATGGGGCCTCAGACTGGGGGATACCTGATAGGATCCCTCAGAGCACTGGAGCAAATTACCTTTCCTCAGAGAGAAGTGGGACATTGGAATTCTTGTACCGGCCTTAGAAGAAGAGATGCAGAGCCAGCTACCTATGGAGGCACATAGGAGGAAGGGGAGGAGGAGATGGATGTTCCCAGTCTGTCCAACTCTGATATAGGTTGGTTACATTTCAAAAGGTCCAGTGGAAGGGTGAAATGCTGAGCCATGCTAGAGAAAATATATCCAGAGTAGCTGGGAAAGATTTTCCTGTTGTGTCTTCCCCAGTCTATCTCTTCTTTGAGTTGCAAATGGCCTGTTGTATAGGATAGTAAAGGAGAGAAAGAGAGAGAGAGAGGCAGTTACGTGGCAGCTGCTTGTGCCTAAATCTTTTAAATGGGTAGTCATGTAAATGGCCCACAGCCATATGTTGTGAGACATTTCAGCATGAATAAATTCAGGACTCTGGCTTTATTTTACTGGCCATATGTCCTAAAGGTTTCCTATTAGAAGACCGAAGACACATTCTTTTGAAAGGCATCTTGGTCAAACTCAAAAGCCTGAAATGGCAAAATATCGAAGCGGATTTTATGCGAATTCTTTCCTTGGGAAATAATTTGCTTGGCCACTTCGTTACTTTGCCGTTTTTGGCACTGTAGTGCGGTCTCAGAGTTGGTATATGTAAGTAGGGGGTGGGGGGCAAAGCCCCCCACTTACTGTAATGTTTAAAGTGTTTTATTTATTTATTTTTTGTTGGAAACGCATTTTTTTTCCCTAGGAAAAAAATCTCTGTTCTGACAGTTCAAAATTGTAAGCTTTCGCTTACATAGGGTCGATTAATCACCGTTCGTTTTTTAAGCATTTGGTGATTTAATATAGACCCATCCTAAAGGATATTGAGAACTATTGTGCCCATTGCCCTGAGTGCTATATGGCAGCTACCAGCCTGATTTTTGAGAATCCCCTAATTCTGATGCCTATAATCATATATCCTTTCAAGAGAATTGTTGTGGGTATTGCAAGACCATTACTGTACATACAGCACAATGTCAGATCCAGAATGCATACCAATATATTCTGGTAGTATTGGACTATGTTACTATGATTCTTAAGACAATTTTCCATAAGAAAGCTGACTCCTAAGCCATAGTAAAAGAAATGGTGCAGCTATGTTCCTGGGTAGGTATTTTGAAAGAGATCCTAACAGATCAAGGCACACAATTTTTGTACAGAATCATGTTGCACACATGCTAACATTTTCATGTGAGCCATTTACCACTCACAAATCAATAGTCTGGTGGAATATTTTATTAGGATCCTGAAATCAACATTAAGGAAAGTTGTAGAAATGCTGGCAAAACTGAGATCAGTTACTGCCTTACTTAATATCTTCATTCTGAGGGATGACTAAAGCCTCTACATGATTTGACCCCTTATATTGTTATCTGGTAGATGAACCAGAGGGATATTAGACATGGTTAAAGAGATGTAATAAGAGGAGAAAACTTGTTCATACTTATTACAGTGTTTTGGGGCATTACACCAATTTGCATGATAGAATAAAGGTTACAGTATCTGTTGTGCAAGAGTATTTGAAAAGCATGAGACAGATAACAGGAGTGAGTGAAAAATATTATTTAATGAAGGAGACCAAGTCCTAGTTTTGGTCCTTATAAACCCTACGATTGAAATCAAATTCCTGGCCAAACAGCAAGGACTCTGAGATAACTAAAAGAAGAAATGAAGTGGATTACAAAGTAAGATAAATAGGGGAAAGGATATACATAACAAATATATCAATCACATAAATGTCTTGCAACCCCGGAAGGAGAGACATGTGAGTGTGATAAGCGTAATGTCGGAGGTCAGAGAACATGAAGAAGAAAAGCAGATTTTATCCACATCCAAGGTGATAGTGAACAGCTCCCTTTTCAACTCTTAGAAAGAAGAAGCCCAAGAAGTCCTGTTGAGGAACAAAGATATATTTTCTGAGTTGCCTGAACAGACAACTGTAATGAAAAATATGTTAAAACTTTGAGTAACTGAAGACTTGGCCAGTGGTTGGACCAGTCTTATTGTGCAAGTTCCAAAGCCTGATCATACTGAATGGTTTTGTAATAACCTTTGGAGACTCAACAGTATTTACAAAAATTTACATAAAGTAAATTTACCATATATACTTACACACAACATGTAATAAGTCTGTGTTACACCATTGCAGATTTAAAGACCTGGACCCTCAACATTTATAGATGGACATCATTACAATACAAACATTATTTTCTAGAAATTCAGTAAAAGTTTTTTTTTTCAAGGAGGTAAGCATGCCTGGATTTTCCATTCTGAGGGCTCTACTCCCTGCACCCCCTTGCTTCAGTGTACTATTGCTATTGTCACCTTGGTGTGGAGAAAGGGCAAACACTTCAGAAACAAAAACTATTTCTAATGCCCACCTGCTGCATTCCACTGCTGAAAATAAAACACCCAGACTGCATCTGCAGTTCACAAACAAAAGAAAGCCTTCTTGCTGCCCGACACCAAATTCTTAAACAACATTACCATACCACAGTACTAACAACGTTGAACATATTAACTATAAAATTACTCATGAAATAGTGATGCTGTAATGGCATTTCAATAACTGATGTCCATTACCACAGGACTTGATGAAATGGGGTGCAAGAAAACATTACACTTCCCACTTATGGCACATTGTTACAGCACAAACTTAATGCACATGCCTGTAGGACAGACAATTATTACACACATGCAAAGTGCATACTCACAGCACATAGAGTTAGAAAAAATACATTTTCTTACTGTATGTACTTATAGCACATAGACTTAAGACACACCGCACATTTACTTTACATATTGCATACACAGTTATCAGAATACATTGCATACATTTATGTGCACATATAACCTACACTTACTGCACGCATTTACCACATGAACACTGTACATACAGCATATATACTTACTGTACATGCTCACAACATATACAGTTATTGCATGTACTCACAGCACATATAATTACTGTACATACAACACATACACTTACTGTACATACAGTGCTTACACTTACTGTAATACAACATATACACTTATTGTATGTATTCACAGCACATACACTTACTGTAATACAGCACATACACTTACTGTACATACTCAAAGGGCATACACTTACAATATGCATTACCATAAAGGAACAGATAAACCCCAGGAAACCCCCAGGCCCAGATGCAGTACCTAACTTTTGGCTTAAAGTATTAACTTCTTTACACGAGGATCTAGCCATGAGTAAGAACTATTTATATGCACTCCCCGAACAGACACCACACTGGTTAACAACAGGAAAAAAAATGCTCTTACTTAATAATGAACCTGCAAGCTACCCTAAAAATGATAGACCAATAACTTGTTTTCCGATGACATATAAACTATACATGGGGATTGACGCCGACAGAGTTTATAGTCATTTAGAAGAAAACTCAATTATGGCAGTAGAACAAAAGGGTAAAAAAATAAAGTCATATGGAACAAAGGATCATTTGTTGTTAAATAAAGTTATAGTGGAGAACTGTAAGAAAGGGAAGAATCTAAGTATGGCATGGATTGACTATAAAAAAGCTTTTGATAGCATTCCACATTCACGGATAAAAGAGTGCTTAAAAATGTATAAGGTACATCCTACACTGATTGATTACATTACAGTAACCATGAAACAGTGGCAGACAACTTTGCAATTAAGCCATGATAAAGGACATATTATTATCCCAGGGATAAAAATCCAAAAGGGGATATTCCAGGGTGACTCCCTGTCACTGTCGCTGTTTTGCCTTCCCATTAATCCATTAAGCTGTTTACTTAACAGCTTAGGTCATGGCTATAATTTGGCTTCTAGAAAACAACAAAGTCTAATGACTTCTCATCTTCTGTTTGCTGATGATTTAAAATTGTATAGCTCATCAGATGAGGAACTGAAAGCACAGCTGCAGGCTGGCAAAAACTTTTTCAGATGATACTGGAATGTCATTTGGTCTTGATAAATGTGCAAAAGCAACCTTTAAAAAAGGAAAATTGCAGCATCAGGAAAACATCAGTTTGTGACAAGAATGTGATATAAAAGAACTTGAGCAAGAGGGGGTGTATAAATACTTAGGAATTGATGAAGGATCAGCAATAAAACATGAACAAATGTGAATAAAGCTTAGTAAGGAGTACTTTAGAAGACTTAAATCAATCCTGAAAACAGCATTGACACCTAGGAACAAGATCCAAGCTATAAATCAATTTGCTCTTCCTGTCCTAACATAGTTTTGGAGTGATTGACTGGCCCCAAAAAGTGTTGGATAGATTGGATATTAAAACAAGAAGGATGCTTCATGCTCACCAAATGATTTATAAAAATCAGTGTATACCCAGATTATATATTCCCCATTCTGAAGGAGGGATGGGCCTCCTTGAAATTGATTACATGTATAGATCTGCAATCATGGGACTCCACACATATCTATTGACCTCACAAGATCCAAATGTGGTGAAAGTTTTGAATTGAAACACGAGAAGAATAAATCTAAGATGACATCTCTGCTTAATTTATCAGACATATCGACATCAAGCAGGAATGGAAATCAAACCAGAAGTGGATAAAAAACAGGCAGCAACTGAATGTGCTAAAAAACAAAAGAAATAATATAAGGTGAAGGACCAGATGAGAAGGCAAGAAATGTGGAAAAAACAAATATAGTTGCAAGTATAGAAAACTTCTGGAAGAGCCTCATGTTGATCAAGAACGAACGCAGGAATGGTTAAGGAGAGGTGAATTTACATCAAGAAATGAAAGGTTAATATTGGCAGCCCAAGACAGTGGGCTACGTACATGCTGGTTTACTAAGTCCATTGAGTATGTGGGAGAAACAGACATATGTAGGTTTTGTGGAACCAAATTGGAAACAGTCGCACACCTTATTGCTGGTTGCGACTCTCTAATGGCAGAGGGACTGTATACTGAAAGGCATAATAATGTGGTGAGATTGTTACGCTGGAGATTGTGCAAACATTATGGTATCGAAGTGGATGAAAAACACTGGAAACATGAGCCACAGAAAATCATAGAAAATGATGAAGTTTACATCACATGGGATCACCCAATACCAACAATCCAAAAGATAGATGCTAGAATATAGTGGTCCAAGAAAAGAAGACAAAAGTAGCATTGATCATTGAAATCGCCACACCTAGTGACTACAGTGTCTTATGTACAAAGAGACACAAAGTCATAAAATACCTTGATCTGCAGGGAGAGACGAGAGCCATGTGGAAAAAAGATACCTAGACAGTTCCAATAGTAGTAGGAGCAACTGGTCTTATAAAAAAGAAGTTACGATCGAATTTAGATATGTTACCAATTCATGTTAACACCATATGAACTGCAAAAGGAGTCATTACTGGGCACATTGCGGTTGCTGCGAAGAGCACTTTTGGCTAACATCAAAGAGTGAAACAATACTAATTTCATGAACTTTAATCGTACTTTGACTTAGGAATGGGGTCCATTCCCATCATGGTATTAGAAACCCAAAAGACTTGGAGAAATTAAAAACAACAGATACACTTACTGTACATATTCACAGCACATACACTTACTGTATGTACTCTTACCATAATGCAACATATATGCTTACGGTACATATTCACAGCACATACACTTACTGTACATATTCACAGCACATACTTGCTGTGCATACTCTTACTGTAATACTACATATATACTTACTGTACATACTCACAGTGCATAAACTTAAAGCACATGCATTTACTGTAACACAGCAGACTGACTGTAATGCAAGATATGCACTTTCTGTATGTACTCACAGTGCATACACTTACAGCATATGCACTTACCGTAATACAGCACATACACTTACTGTAATACAAGATATGCACTTACTGTAAGTACTCACAGCACAAACCCTTGCAGCACATGCACGTACAGTAATACAACACATACACTTACTGTATGACAAGATATGCACTCACTGTATATGCTCACGGCACATAAACTTATAGTACATACACTTACCGTAATACAGCACATGCACTTACTGTACTTACAGCACACAAATTTACTGTACATTCTCACAGAACATACACTTACCATAATATAGCACATACACTTGCTGTACATACAGCACTTAACACTTAACACAGTACAGCACATACACTTACTGTAATACAACATATACACTTATTGTATGTATTCACAGCACATACACTTACTGTAATACAGCACATAAACTAGCTGTACATACTCAAAGCACATACACTTACTGTATGTACTCTTACCGTAATGCAACAGATACACTTACTATACATATTCACAGTACATACATTTACTATATGTACTCTTACCGTAATTCAACATATATACTTATGGTACATATTCACAGCACATGCACTTACTGAACATATTCACAGCACATACACTTACTGTATGTACTCTTACTGTAATGAAACATATATACTTACAGTGCATATTCACAGCACATACACTTACTGTACATATTCACAGCACATACACTTACTGTACATACTCTTACCGATTCACAACACATACAATTACTGTATGTACTCTTACCATAATGCAAAATATATACTTATGGTACATATTCACAGCACATACACTTACTGTATATATTCACAACACATACTTACTGTGTGTACTCTTACTGTAATACAACTTATACTCTTACTGCACATACAGTGCATACCCTTAAAGCACGTGCACTTAGTGTAACACAGCACACTTAGTGCAATGCAAGATATGCACTTCCTGTATGTACTCACAGTGTATACACTTATAGCACATGCACTTACCATAATAGAGCACATACACTTACTGTAATACAAGATATGCACTTACTGTATGTACTCACAGCACATATACTTACAGCACATGCACTTACCCTAATACAGCACATACACTTACTGTACATAGTGATAGCACACAAATTTCCTGTACATTCTCACAGAACACACACACTTACCATACTATAGCACATACACTGACTGTACATACTCAGAACACTTAACACTTACCACAGTACAGCACATACACTTACTGTAATACAACATATACACTTATTGTATGTATTCACAACACATACACTTACTGTAATTCAGCACATACACTTGCTGTACATACTCAAAGCACATATACGTACTGTATGTACTCTTACTGTAATGCAACATATTCACTTACTGTACATATTCACAACACATACACTTACTGTATGTACTCTTACCATAATGCAACATATATACTTATGGTACATATTCACAGCACATACACTTACTGTACATATTCACAGCACATACTTACTGTGCATACTCTTACTGTAATATAACATATACACTTACTGTACATAGAGTGCATACACTTAAAACATGCACTTAGTGTAACACAGCACACTTACTGTAATGCAAGATATGTACTTCCTGTATGTACTCACAGTGTATACACTTATAGCACATGCACTTACCATAATACAGCACATACAGTTACTGTAATACAAGATATTCACTTACTGTATGTACTCACACCACATATACTTACAGCACATGCACTTACCCTAATACAGCACATACACTTACTGTACATACTCACAGCACACAAAATTCCTGTACATTCTCACAGAATATACACTTACCATAATACAGCACATACACTGACTGTGCATACAACATATACACTTATTGTATATAGCACCTTCACTTACTATAACACAGCACATACACTAACTGTACATACTCACATACACTTACTGTACAAACGGTGCATACATTTACTGTAAAGCAACAAATATACTTATTGTGCGTGCTCACAGCATATACACTTAGTGTAATACAGCACATACACTTACTCTACATACAGCACTTACACTTACCAAAGTACAGCACATACACTTAGTGAACATACAATAGACATACTCACATATACTTACTGTACATACAACAGATACACTTTCTCTGCATACTGATAGCATGCTTACTGTACATACAGTATGTACACTTACTGTAATTCAGCACATACACTTACTGTATGTACTCTTACCATAATGCAACATATATACTTACTGTACATATTCACAGCACATACACTTACTGTATGTACTCTTACTGTAATGCAACATATGTACTTACGGTACATATTCACAGCACATACACTTACTTTATGTATTCTTACCATAATGCAACATATATACTCTTACTGTACATATTCACAGCACATACACTTACTGTATGTACTCTTACCATAATGCAACATATATAGTTACGGTACATCTTCACAGCACATACACTTACTGTACATATTCACAGCACATACACTTACTGTACATACTCTTACCATAATGCAATATATGCACTTACTGTACATATTTGCAGTACATACACTTATTGTATATACTCTTACCATAATGCAACATATATACTTATGGTACATATTCACACCACATACATTTACTGTGTATACTCTTACTATAATACAACATATACTCTTCCTGTACATACTCACAGTGCATATAGTTAAAGCACATGGACTTACTGTAACACAGCACACTTACAGTAATACAAGATATGCATTTCCTGTATGTACTCACAGTTCATTCACTTATAGCACATGCACTTACCGTACTAGATCACATATATAGTTACTGTAATACAACGTATGAACTGTAGTGCTCACAGCATATACACTTACAGCACATGCACTTACCATAATACAGCACATACACTTACTGTACATACTCACAGCACTTAACACTTACCACAGTACAGCAGATACACTTACTGTAATACAACATATACACTTGATGTACATACTCAAAGCACATACAATTACTGTATGTACTCTTACTGTAATGCAACAGATACACTTACTGTATATATTCACAGCACATACACTTACTGTATGTACTCTTACCGTAATGCAACATATATACTTACAGTACATATTCACATCACATGGACATACTGTACATATTCACAGCACATACACTTACTGTATATACTCTTACTGTAATGCAAAGTATATACTTATTGTACATATTCACAGCACAGACACTTACTGTACATATTCACAGCTCATGCACTTACTGTATGTACTCATCATAATGCAGCATATATACTTACGGTACGTATTCACAACATATACACTTACTGTACATACTCACAGTGTATGCACTTTAAGCACATGCACTTACCATAACACAGCACTTAGACTTACTGTAATACAAGATATGCACTTACTGTATGTACTCACAGCACATACACTTAAAGCACATACACTTACCGTAATACAGCACATATACTTAACTGTACATATTCACAGTAGACAAATTTACTGTACATTCTCACAGAACATACACTTACCATAATACAGCACATACACTTACTGTACATACTCACAGCACTTAACACTTACCACAGTACAGCACATACACTTACTGTAATACAACATATACACTTATTGTATGTACAAACGGCACATACACTTAGTGTACATACACTTACTGTAATACAACATACATACTTATTGTACATACTCACAACACATTTACTTATTGTACATAAAGTACATACACAATATAATACAACATATACACTAATTGTACGTACTCGTGCTTTTAAATGTAACTTGGACAATTTGATGGAAATTGTAAATTTACCCTGGGGGTTTCTCCTCTGTCAATCTTAGACAGGGGCAACCAGTGCTGATAATGGATTCACAAATATGGACTACATATCTTGGTTTCTAAGGGAACAATGGTACAACTTGCCTAGGCTTGAAAAGGCCCTATGGCCATTAGCCTAGTAACCGTCTATGAACCTATGAAACTGCATACAGTTACTGTACATAATCACAACATGTACACTTAATGTAATACAACACATACACTTACTGTACTCATAGTGCATGCACTTACTGTACATTTAGCACATACTCTTCCTGCAATACAACATATATACTTTGTGTAAGTAATCCCAGCACAGATACTTACTGTACATACTCACAGTACATACACTTACCGCACATGCATCTACTGAAATGCAGCGCATACACTTACTGTCATACAACATATATAATTGTTATACATACAGCACATGCACTTATAGCACATACACTTACTCTACATATTCACAGCACATCCACTTACTGTAAAAACTTAGAGCACATATACTTACAGTACAGCACATACACTTACTGTACATACAGTGTCTGTAATACATGTACATGTGTACATACTCACAGCACATACACTTACTGTACATAGTCACAGCATGTACACTTACCATAATACAGCACATACACATAGTGCAATACAGCATATGCAGTTATTATATGCATTCAAAGCACATACACTTACTGTAATACAGCACATACACTTACTGCACATACTCACAGCACATACACTTACCACAATACAGCAGGTACACTTGCTGTAATTCAACATATACATGTGTTGCATGTATTCACAGCACATACACTTACTGTAATGCAGCACATACACTTATTGTACATATAGCACCTTTGCTTACTATAATACAGCACATACACTTACTGTACATACATACACTTACTGTACAAACAGTGCATACATTTACTGTAAAGCAACAAATATACTTATTGTGTGTACTCACAACATATACACTTAGTGTAATACAGCACATACACTTACTCTACATACAGCACTTACACTTACCATAGTACAGCACATACACTTAGTGTACATACAATAGACATACTTAATGTACATACTCACATATACTTACTGTACATACAACAGATACACTTTCTCTGCATACTGATAGCATGCTTACTGCACATACAGCATGTACACTTACTGTAAATACAGCACATACACTTAAAACAGTACAGCACATACAGTTACTGTACATACAATGCTTACACTTACTGCACCTAATCATGGCACATATACTTAGTGTGATACAACATATGGACTTATTTTATGTGCTCATAACACATACACTTACTATACATACAGTGCATACACTTACTGTAATACATGCATACTTATTGCATATACTCACAGCACATATAGTTACTGTACATACAGTGTATACACTTACTGTAATAATGCAACATATATACTTATTGTACATTCTCACAGCACATACACATACTATACATACTCACAGTACTTATACTTACCACAGTACAGCAAATACAGTTTCTGTACATATAGCGCAAAGACTTACTGTAATACAACATATACACTTATTGTATGTACTCACAACAGATACACTTACAGCACATACAGTACATATACACTTACAACATATACACTTGTATGTACTCACAGCACATATAGTGCACCTACAACACATGTACTTACTGTACATACAGTGGTAACAAATATACATGTACGTTCTCACAACACATACACTTACTGTACATACAGTGCATACATTTACTGTAATACAACAAATATACTTATTGTACATACTCATAGCACAGACACTTACTATACATTTTCTCAGCATATACCCTTACCACAGTACAGCACATGCACTTCCTGTACATACAGTGCATACACTTACTGTAAAACAACATATACACTGATTTTATATACTCACAACATATACACTTACTGTAATACAATGAGTATACTTATTGTACATACTCACAGTACATACAGTTACTGTACATACTCACAACACATACACTTACTGTACATACAGTGCATACACTTACTGTAATACAACATATATACTTATTGTATATATTCACAACAAATACACTTACTGTACATACAGTGCATACACTTACTGTAAAACATCTACACTACTTTTATGTACTCACAACATACACACTTACTATAGTACAACATATATACTTATTGTACATGCTCACAGTACATACAGTTACTGTACATACTCACAACATACATACATACAGTTACTGTACATACTCACAACACATACACTTAAGGTACATACAGTGCATACACTTACTGTAATACAACATATATACTTATTGAATATATTCACAACATATACACTTACTGTACATGCAGTGCATACACTTACTGTAAAACAACATATACACTGATTTTATGTACTCACAACATATACACTTACTGTAATACAACATATACTTATTGTATGTACTCACAGTACATACAGTTACTGTACATACTCACAACACATACACTTACTGTACATACAGTGCATACACTTACTGTAAATCAACGTATATACTTATTGTATATATTCACAACAGATACACGTACTGTACATACAGTGCATACACTTATATACATTTTGTATGTACTCACAGCACATACACTTCCTGTAATACAGCACATACACTTGCCATAATACAACAGATATGTTTACTGTACAAACGCACATACATTTGTACATAGAAACATATATTTTCTGTACATACAGCACAATTATTGTACATACAGCAGATACACATACTGTAAAATAGCACATACACTTAAATACAATGCATACACACACACTGTAATACAGCACATTCACTTACTGTACATACTCACATACACTTACTGTACTTAAAATACATATACTTACTGTATATACTTACATACACTTACTGTACATTCAACACATACACTTACTGCACATACATTCATATCTTGGTTTATAAGGGAACAATGGTATAACTTGCCTAGGCTTGAAAAGGCCCTATGGCCATTAGCCTAGTACCTGCCTATGAACCTATGAAACTACATACAGTTACTGTACATACATGTACACTTACTGTACTACAACACATACACTTACTGTACTCATAGTGCATGCACTTACTGTACGTTTAGTGCATACACTTCCTGCAATACAACATATACACTTTGTGCAAGTAATCCCAGGACAGATACTTACTGTACATACTCACAGTACATACACTTACCACACATGGAGCTACTGAAATGACTGTAATAGAACATATACAATTGCTATTCATATAGCACATGCACTTATAGCACATACACTTACTCTACATATTCACAGCACATCCACTTACTGTAAATATTCACAGTACATATACTTACAGTACAGCACATACATTTACTGTACATACAGTGCATACACTTACTGTGATACAACATATACACTTGTAGGTACTCACAACACATACATTTACTGTACATCCAACACATACTCTTACTGTACATACAGTGGTAACATATATGCATGTAGAGTCTTACAACACATACACTTACTGTACATACAGTACATACATTTACTGTAATACAACATATATACTTATTTTACATACTCACAAGACATACAATTACTATACATTTTCACAGCACATACACTTACAGTACATACAGTGCATACACTTACTGTAACACAACATATACATTGATTATATGTACTCATAACATATATGCTTACTGTAATACAACATATATATTTATTGTATGTATTCACAGTACATACAGTTACTGTACATACTCACAACACATACACTTACTGTACATAGAGTGCATACACTTATTGTAATACAACATATATACTTATTGTACATACAACGCATACACTTACTGTACATACAGTGCATCCACTTACTGTAATACAACATATATATCTTTTGTATGTACTCACAGCACATACACTTCCTGTAATACAGCACACACACTTGTAATACAACAGATACATTTACTGTACATGCACACATACACTTATTGTACATACAACTCATACACTTTCTGTACATACTCACAGCACACTTACTGGACATACAGCAGATGCACATACTGTAAAAGAGCACATACACTTGAATACAATGCATACACATAGTGTAATACAACATATACACTTGCATGTACCCACAACACATACACTTACTGTGCACACAGTGCACACTTACTGTCATACAATATATATACTTATTGTATGCACTCACAGCACAGGCACTTACTGTATGTACTGACAGAGCATACACTTACTGCATATATGCTTATATTAGTACAGCACATATATGCTTATATTAGTACAGCACATATACGTACTGTACGTGGTTATAGCAGATACATTTACTGCACATACTCACAGCTAATGCAACATATACACTTACTGTACATACTCACAGTACATACTCACAGTAAGTGTATGTACTGTGAGTATGTACAGTAAGTGTACATACTTACAGCCAATACTCTTACCATAATACAACATATACACTTACTGTACATACAGTACATACACTTACTGTACATACTCACATAGACTTACTGTACTTAAAATAGATACACTTACTGTCCATGCTTACATACACTTACTGTACATTCAACACATACACTTACTGTACATACTCACAACACAAATACTTACAACATATGCCTTTTTTGTACGTACTGACAGCACATACACTTCCTGTAACACAGCATATACACTTGCCGTAATACAGCACTTACATTTACTGTACATACTCACATACACTTATTGTACATATAACTCATACAGTTTCTGTACATACTCACAGCACATTTACTGTACTTACAGCACATACGCATACTGTAAAAGAGCACATACACTTAAATACAATGCATACACATACTGTAATACAACATATACACGTGTACGTACTCACAACACATATACTTCCTGTACACACAGTGCATACACTTACTGTAATACAACATATATACTTATTGTACATACAACACAGATACTTACTGTACATACTGACAGAGCATACACTTACTGCACATACACTTATACACTTATAGTATTACAGCACATATACTTATTGTACATGCTCATAGCACATACATTTACTGTACATACAGCCAATAGTCTTGCCATAATACAACATATATGCTTACTGTACATACTCACAGCACATGCACTTACTGTATATGTTCATATACACTTACTATAGTTAAAACAGACTCATTGTACATACTTACATACACTTACTGTACATTCAACACATACCCTTACTGCACATACTTACAGCACATTCACTCACCGTACAATGCATACACTTACTGTACATTCTCACAGAACAAGCACTTACTGTACTTACTCACAGCACATACACATACTGTATGCACTCTTACCATAATGCAGCACATATACTTATGGTACATACTCACAGCACATACACTTACTGTACATATTCACAGCACATACCCTTACTGTACATACTCTGACTATAATGCAACATATACACTTACTGCACATATTCACAACACATACACTTACTGTATGTACTCTTACCGTAATGCAATATATATATACTTATGGTACATCTTCACAGAACATATATTTACTGTACATATTCTCTGC
This sequence comes from Protopterus annectens, assembly GCF_019279795.1. Lineage (NCBI taxonomy): Eukaryota > Metazoa > Chordata > Ceratodontiformes > Protopteridae > Protopterus > Protopterus annectens. Next base: position 156,311,280 of record NC_056728.1, on the reverse strand, counting down.
TTATAAATGTACTGTACATATTCACAGCACATACACTTACTGTATGTACACTTACCATAATGCAACATATATATGCACGGTACATATTCACAGGACATACACTTACTGTGTGTACTCTTACTGTAATACAACTCACAGTGCATACACTTAAAGCACACACACTTTGCAACACAGCACACTTACTGTAATACAAGATATGCAATTCCTGTATGTATTCACAGTGAATACACTTATAGCACATGCACTTACCGTAATACATCACATACACTTACTGTAATACAAGATATGCACTTACTGTATGTATTCACAGCACATATACTTACAGCACATGCACTTACTGTAATACAGCACCTACACTTACTGTACATACAGCACTTAAGACTTACCACACTACAGCACATACACTTACTGTATGTACTCTTAGCGTAATGCAGCATATATACTTATGGTACATATTCACAGCACATACACTTACTGTATATATATATATATATATATATATATATATATATATATATATATATATATGCAGCACATACACTTACTGTATGTACTCTTATTGTAATGCAACAGATACACTTACTGTACATATTAACAGCACATACACTTACTGTATGTAGTCTTGTAGTAATACAACATATATACTTACAGTAAATATTCACAGCATATACACTTACTGTATGTACTCTTATCATAATGCAGCATATATACTTATGGTACATATTCACAGCATATACACTTACTGTACATTTCCACAGCACATACACTCACTGTACATACTCTTACCATAATACAATATATACACTTACTGTACATACTCAGTGCATACACTTTAAGCACATGCACTTGCCATAATGCAGCACATACACTTACTGTAATACAAGATATGCACTTACTGTATGTACTCACAGCACATACACTTACAGCACATGCATTTACCGTAATACAGCACACACACTTACTGTACATACAGTACACAAACTTACTGTACATTTTCATAAAACATACACTTAAATAATACAGCACATACACTTACTGTACATACTCACAACACTTAACACTTACAACAGTACAGCACATACACTTACTGTGATACAACATATATGCTTATTGTATATACAAATGACACATACACTTACTGTACGTACAGTACATATACTTACTGTAATACAGCATACATACTTATTGTACGTACTCACAACACATACACTTATTGTATAGAAAGTACATGCACTTAATATAATTCAACATATACACTTATTGTGCGTACTCACGGTTCTAAGTGTAACTTGGGCAATTTAATGGGAAATTGTAAATTTACCCTCAGGATTTCACCTATGTCACTCATAGACAGGGGCAACCAGCGTTGATCATGGATTCACACATATGGACTACATATCTTGGTTTATAAGGGAACAATGGTACAGCTTGCCTAGGCTTCAAAAGGCCCTATGACCATTAGCCTAGTAACCTCCTATGAACCTATGAAACTACATACAGTTACTGTACATACTCACAACACGTACACTTACTGTAATACAACACATACACTTACCGTACTCATAGTGCATGCACTTACTTTACATTTAGCACATACACTTCCTGCAGTACAACATGTAATTTTTATGTAAGTAATACCAGCACAGATACTTACTGTACATACTCACAGTACATGCACTTACTACACATGCATCTATTGAAATGCAGCACATGCACTTACTATACTATAACATATACAATTGCTATACATACAGCACATGCACTTATAGCACATACACTTACTCTAAATATTCACAGCACATCCACTTACTGTAAAAACTCATAGTACATATACTTAAAACATTATAGCACATACACTTACTGTAATACAACATGTACACTTGTACATACTCACAGCACATACACTTGCTGTACATATTCAAAGCACATACATTCCACTTACCATAACACAGCACATACACTTACTGTAATACAACATATACACTTATTGTATGTATTCACAGCACATACACTTACTGTAATACAACATATACACGTATTACATATAAAAATGGCACATACACTTACTGTCTACAACATATATACTTATTGTACGTAATCACAACACATACGCTTATTGTAATACAGCAAATACACTTACTGTACATACTCACAGCATGTACACTTGCCATAATACAGAAGATATACTTACTGTTCATACAGTATATATACTTACTGTAACTCTTACCATAATACAACATATACACTTAATGTACATACTCACAGTGCATACACATTAAGCACATGCACTTACCATAACACAGCATATATGCTTACTGTAATACAAGCTATGCACTTACTGTATGTACTCACAGCACATACACTTATAGTACATACCCTTACCATAATACAGCACATGCACTTACTGTACATACAGTACATAAATTTACTGTATATTCTCACAAAACATACACTTAAAATAATACAGCACATACACTTACTGTACATACAGCACTTAACACTTACCACAGTACAGCACATGCAGTTACTGTAATGCAACATATATACTTATTGTATGTACAAATGGCACATACACTTACTTTACATACAGTGCATACACTTACTGTAATACAACATACATGCTTATTGTATGTACTCACAACACATACACTTATTGTATATAAAGTACATACACTTAATATAATTCAGCATATACACTTATTGTGCATACTCACTGTTTTAAGCGTAACTTGGGCAGTTTGATGGGAAATTGTAAATTTACTCTGGGGGTTTCATCTATGTCACTCTTAGAAAGGGGCAACCAGTACTGATCAGGGATTCACAAATATGGACTACATATCTTGGTTTATAACGGAACAATGGTACAACTTGCCTAGGCTTGAAAAGGCTCTATAGCCATTAGCCTATTAACCTCCTATGAACCTATGAAACTACATACAATTACTGCATATACTCACAACATGTACACTTATTGTAATACAACACATACACTTACTGTAAATTTAGCGTATACCCTTCCTGCAGTACAACATATACATTTTATGTAAGTGATCTCAGCACAGATACTTACTGTATATACTCACAGTACATACACTTAGCGCACATGCACTTATTGAAATGCAGCACTTACACTTACTGTAATACAACATATACAATTGCTACACATACAGCACATGTACTTATAGCCCATACACTTACTCTACATATTCACAGCACATACACTTACTGTAAAAACTCACAGTACATAACACAGTACAGCACTTACTGTTATACAAGTACAATTGTACATACTCACGACACATACATTTGCTGTACATATTCACAGCACATACACTTACCATAACACAGTACATACACTTACTGTAATACAACATATACAGTTATTGTATGTATTCACAGCACATACACTTACTGTAATACAGCACATACACTTCCTGTACATACAGCACATACACTTACTATAATAAAGCACATGCACTTACTGCAATACAAGATATACACTTATTGCATGTATTCACAGCACATACAGTTACTGTACATACAGCACACGTACCATAATACAACACACACACTTACTGTACATACATACACTTACTGTACAAACAGTGCATACATTTACTGTAATGCAACATATATACTTATTGTATATACTCACAGCATATACACTTAGTGTAATACAGCACATACACTTACTCTGCATACAGCTTATACACTTACCATAGTACAGCACATACATTTAGTGTACATACAATATATGCACTTAATGTACATACTCACATATACTTACTGTGCATACAATACACACTTTCTGTGCTTACTGATAGCATGCTTACTGTACATACAGCATGTACACTTACTGTAAATACAGCACATATACCTACTGTAAGTACTCACAGAACATACACTTAAAACAGTACAGCACATACAGTTACTGTACATACAATGCTTACACTTACTGTACGTACTCATTGCACATACACTTACTGTACATACAGTGTATGCACTTACTGTAATAATGCAACATATATACTTATTGGACATTCTCACAGCACATTCACTTACTTACATATTCACAGTACTTACACTTACCACAGTACAGCAAATACACTTTTGGAATATATAGTGCATACACTTAAAGTAATACAGCATATACACTTATTGTACCTACTCACAACAGATACACTTACAGCACATACATTACATATACACTTACTATAATACAACATATATATACTTATTGTACATACGCACAACACATGCACTTACTGAACATACAGTGCATACACATACTGTAATATGAGATATATACTTATTGTATGTACTCACAGTGCAGATACTTACTGTACATACTAACAGAGCATACAGTTACTGTACATATGACACATACACTTACTGTACATACAGTGCATACACTTACTGTGATACGACATATACACTTGTATGTACTCACAGCACATACACTTACTGTACATACAACATGTACACTTACTGTACATACAGTGGTAATATATACTTGTACGCTCTCATAACACATACACTTACTGTACATACAGTACATACATTTACTGTAATATAACATATATACTTGTACATACTCACAGCACATACACTTACTATACATTTTCACAGCATGTACACTTACCACAGTACAGCACATACACTTCCTGTACATACAGTGCATACACTAATTGTAACACAACATATACAGTTATTTTATGTACTCATAACATATACACTTACTGTAATACAACATATATACTTATTGTGCATACTCACAGTACATACAGTTACTGTACATACTCACAACATTCACTTACTTTACATACAGTGCATACACTTACTGTAATACAACATGTATACTTATTGTACCTACTCACAACACATACACAATGTACATACTGTGCATACATTTATTGTAATACAACATATATAATTGTTGTATGTACTCACAGTGCAGATACATACTGTACATACTAACAGACCATACAGTTACTGCACATACAGCATATACACATACTGTACGTACAGTGCATACACTTACTGTGATACAACATATACACTTGTATGTACTCACAGCACATACACTTACTGTATATACAACGCATACACTTACTGTACATGCAGTGGTAACATATACACTTGTACATACTCACAGCACATACACTTACTATACATTTTTACAGCATGTACACTTACCACAGTACAGCACATACACTTCCTGTACATACAGTGCATGCACTTACTGTAACTCAACATGTACACTTGTTTTATGTACTCACAACATATACACTTACTGTATTACAACATATATACTTATTGTACATACTAACAGTACATACAGTTACTCTACATACAACACATTCACTTGCTGTAATACAATATAGATACTTATTGTGCATGCTCACAACACATACACTTACTGTACATACTCATACACACTTACTGTTGATTCAACAAATACACTTACTGTACATACTCACACCACAAACACTTACTGTACATACAGTGCATACACTAACTGTAATACAACATATACACTTTTTGTATGTACTCACAGCACATACACTTCCTGTAGTACAGCACATACCCTTGCTGTAATACAGCACTTACATTTACTGTTCATACTCACATACACTTTTTGTACATATAACTCATACAGTTTCTGTACATACAGCACATTTACTGTAGATACAGCATGTACAATGACTATACATACTTGTAGCACATACAATGACTGTACATACTTACAGCACATACACTTACCGTACAACACATACACTTACTGTACATACTCACAGAATGCTTACTGTACATACAGCACATACACATACTGTAAAATAGCGCATACACAATGTAAATAAAGCACATACACTCACACAATACAGCACACACATACTCTACATACAGTGCATACACTTAGTGTAGTACAACATGTATACTTTTTGTATGTACTTACAATATATACACTTACTATGCATTCAGTGAATACACTTACTGTAATACATGTATACTTATTGTAGATGTAGCACATTTACTTACTATACATACAGCACATACACTTACTGTACATACAGCACATATACCTACATACTCTCAGGACATACACTTACTGTAATACAGCACATACTCTTACTGTACATGGTCACATACACCTACTGTACATACCACAGATACACTTACTGTACATACCACATGCACACATACCATGAAAGAGCACATACACTTAATATAAATAATTACAGCACATATACCCACTGTAAGTACTCACAGCACATGCACTTACCACAGTACAGCACATACACTTACTGTAATACAACATATATATCTTTTGTATATACTCACAGCACATACACTTCCTGTAATACAGCGCACACACTTGCTGTAATCGAACAGATACATTTACTGTGCATATGGACATACACTTTTTGTACATACAGCTCATACACTTTCTGTACATACAGCACACTTACTGTACACTTATTGCAATACAGCACCTTTACTTACTGTACATTCTCACAGCACATACAGTTAGTGCACATACTCACAGTACTTACACTTACCACAGTACAGCAAATGCACTTTCTGTGCATACAGTGCATACACTTACTGTAATACAAAATATACACTTATTGTACATACTCACAACAGATACACTTACAGCACATACAATATATACACTTACAATAATACAACATATATGCTTATTGTACATACAACACACACACTTATTTTAATACAACACATACACTTACTGTACATACTCACAGCAGGCACATAGACTTTTACTGTTCATACAGCACATACACTTATTGTACAGACTCACAGCACATACACTTACTGTAATACAACACATACATTTATCGTACATACATACACTTACTGTACATACAACACATACACTTACTATACATAATCACAGCACATACACTTTCCACATTGCAGCATATACCCTAACTGTACATACTCACAGTTACTGTACATACATGTACACTTACTGTACATACTCACAGCACAAACATTTACTGCATGTACTCACAGCACATGGGGTGATTTACACCATGAAGTATGACTCTTGCTGTACATGTGGTAGATAACTTACTGTACATACATAGAACACGTACACTTTCCATACCTATATACTGACAGGACATACACATACCATATATACTTACAGCACTTAAATTTATTGTACACGCTCACAGCTCATACACCTGCCACACATTTCATATGGCACATACATTTACCTCCAATATTCATAGAGCAAGTAGTTGCTACACATTACCTGCTCATTGCACATACATTTACCACCACATTCACAGATCACAGGCACTTACCATGAACTGCATATAGCACCTACATTTACCTGACATACTGCAAACACATACACTTACATATTACATATTTTACATTTTTCAAGCATCTGTATATGACTCAAGCATCATGCTTTATCTGCAGACATCGACATAGAATTGTACTCTTCTCATAGGTAATAAACTATGCTCACAAAATGGTGCGTTCTTAGCTGGATTTCTATGATAGGATTATATTGCTCATTAGTTGCAAATTGCTGGCCTGCAAAGGCACTGACTTCATATCACATTATTTTGCATGGAAAGAGAAGTGAGCTTATGGAAAGTAAATAAAGTCAGGTCAGAAGATGGATTCAGAAAAACATCAAAGTATCACACTATCAGGTTAATAAATGAAAACACAGACCACTGACTGTTATAAACATATTTTCATTAAAGTTGGGTGTGAAATATAAGAGAATGTCTGTTTCCTGCTGCTCCCAGTTTAATTCTCAGATTATACATTTTCTGTTTCTAACCAGTTTTAAGATCTTTAAATTCTGATCCTTAAAGTTTATAAATTTATATGACATAGCTGTATTTGGCACAAACCATTAATTTAAGCAATGTAGTCTGATTATTTTCTTGCCAACGTCTAGAAATTTACCCGGGTATTTTTTTTGTTTGCTTATTTTTCTCTGAAAAATCATGACTCATTCCTAAGACCATGATATATTTAGTAAAATTAATGTGTTTCTGGAAGCATCTGAAGTTAAGTTACAGAGAGATGTTATTTTAGGATTTGAACAACAAAACTACAACTAGCATTGTGAGAGGTCTAGAAAACACCTAGAAGTAAAGGAAGAAATAAACTGCTTGTTCCAATATAATTATTTAATGCATTAACTGACTCACCACATTTTCGTACCTATGTCAGCACATATTTAATGGTGATTTGTCAATTAGAGTTAATTAATTTTAAGTACATTTAAAGAATTGTGGGTAGGTTGTTTGATATCTGATGAAGTCCTGTGTATATGCGGTGAGTTAGTTAATATGTTAAAGGACTGTATTGAAATAAACATTTTATTTCTACCTTTACTTCTGTGTGCTTTCTGGACTTCTCACAGTGTCTGTAGTAGTTTTTTCAAGTTGTCACCTTTTTAGGTGTTGTTTGGCATGGAGTTCTTCCTTTGGTTTTATTTTAGGATTTTGTGTTGCCTTCAGCTGAAATTATATATTGTGCTGTCACAATCTTCTTGGACTTGCAATAAAGAAGCAGCTTATTTCTGCTATTATTATTATTATTATTATTATTATTACTATTATTATTTAGAGGAGAAGAATCTTCCCAGTTCATTAATTAAAGCACTGATTGTATGTCCTTTTTTAATCAAACGCTGGTCTCAGTGTATAAATGCAACTGTTGTTCTTGCTGCCATCCAGATCAATACTGGAAAATCGACTCTCAGTCAGACTTAGGTTTTCAATTAAAAACCACAGAGCCTCCTTTGTACTCATGGCCAGTGCTAGGACAGTATTCAATTCAAGATGTTCTCTTTGTAAAAGTAAAGAGAAGGAAAATATCATCCAAAAGAAGCTCAGTATTATGTAGGAGAAAGTGCCAAAAATTAAAATCAGTACATAGAAACCAGCAATACTTTTCGTGTCTGGCAGAATGAACAAAACATAACATCATTCACACATGTTTTAGTGAATATACAACAGATAACACTGGGAAATGGATGACATCTGAATTCAGGCAGACTGGCCATATTTCAGGATCAGTTTCTGTGGCTGTTTTGAAGTTATGATGCGACTATTTTTAACAGAGAATATACTGGAGGAAAAATTAGTTAACAGATGCCAAGGTTCTTGATTTTTCACCCGTTTCACTGAAAAAAAATGCCTCATGTTATATGCAAGAGTCTCACTGCACGGTGTAAATAAATCCTTGAACATTCCCTTTAATTCTGTTGTACGACTTGATGACACTTGTAAATTAATTGTTCTCCTAGGTATAGAGAAATATAATTTTTACTTTAAAACTTAGCAATATATATATATATATATATATATATATATATATATATATATATATATATATATCAAATTTCACTCTGAAAATAATGCCTGTATTACCATCAGTAGTACTATATTGTTTTGAAAGTAATTATGTGGATTATTGTCTAAGTGATATATGCATACATTGTGACATTTGCTATTGCTAATGCTAATGACTGTGGATTGTACAGTATCAAACCCACTTCCAATCTAATTTTCACACTAGTGTTCTACTTTACTGCATTGATTTGTGCAATGAAGTTGTATACTTCAAGCAACATGTGTGTGAGTGCCAAGTACCCTCACATCTCCTACCAGCATTCAGGTCTTTGATGACTGGATGTTCCATTTCTTGACAAGTGGCACATGTAACAAATGTGTTAAGAACATGCTTTCATTGTATAGAACTAAGTATAGAAATGTAACTTCAATAATAAATTAATTTGATGATGAACATGATGCAAAAGTTTTTTTTTCTTTTTATTAGCCGTTAAAGTGGCATCATATTGTAATAGTTTCACATAAACATTCATTCTTTTGTTTATTTTGTATAAGACATTAAAATATTTTTACAATGAAAAAAGAAAATTAACAATATTGCTGGATGCTCATGTCTTGCATTAATTCTACTGGTATTGTGCACATGAGTTTGCTCCGTTTTGTTGCAGAAATGATGGACACTGCAATGTTACATCATTGTTGACATCGCTATTGCATTCCTTGATGTCTGAGAATAGTAGGCTTATGAAATGCAATAATGTTCCATTCCGGATGTTGCCTTGCATATTTCATTAATCACTGTCCAGTACTTCATTTAATTGCCCAGTTTTTGAAAAGGAAGCTACTGCAGAATATGCAATTAATTTTGAGGTTTTAATAAATAATTCTGAAATGTAAATGACACAAAGCCTCCAGATAAAATTATCCATGCGTTCTCCTTTTTCCTCATTGTCAGATTACAGCTAAGTGTACAAAACTACATGCTTTTGCTGGAGTTTCTTTATTTTTTACTGGTGACCTGAGCTAGTGCATTGTCAGTATTCCGTTTGCAATGATTTTAAAGCCAGAGTTGTGGAAGTGTGCTCACATGAGCAAACTCATTTTATTATAACCCTGCTTAACCTAATGAGACTCAAAATATTTTGTGAGAAAAATACATTACCTACAATAAACCATCTTCTGAGGTCTACTGTTTATTATGTTTAAAAAAAAACAACACTGACTTCTGTGAAGAGATCCTGACACTGTAATAACATCAGCTTATAAGATTCCTTCTTGTATTGCATCATGGTACTGATTCCTTCTTGTATCTCATCATAGTACTGATTCCATCTTGCACTGCATCATGGTACTGATCATACACATATTGAGTCACATAAAATGTTTGAAAATGGGAAGCAGAAAATGACAGTAACAAACAGTGCATAATCATAATATACAAAAACAAAAAGCCAATAAGGAAACATAGATATTTTAATAAGAATAACAAAGAGGTGTTGCAGCAAAGTGCTTTCTCAAGGTGAATTCAGTAATGTTAAGTTGTCAATCTCACCTTCATTCTTGCTGGATGGGTTCGGAGCCGATACTCGGCTCCGACTCGGCCAATACTAAAGCTCGAGAGCTTATTCCACCGGCTCGAGGCTCCCCTATATCCCACAATGCTAGGCGGTAACTACTCAGATCTCGTTTACCGCTTAGCTGACGAGGTGCTTTCTTCTACCGGCTCTGGCAGGTTAGTAAGTTTTATAGTCTAAAACTTAAAATTTCTACCCCTATCCTTTCTATTTAGTTTAGTTTTTAATATAGAGTATCCCTTTAGTTTAAATCGGATCTCCCTTGTTTTTTATCCCCTTTTTATTCCCTTTTAACTTTTAGGCCTTTGGCCCACTTCCCTTTTTTTCCCCTGTCATTTTAGTGTGACTGGATTTTTTCCTTTGGTTAAAGGGTGTGTCTGTGTTATATACACTCTCTTTTAGGATGTCTAAAGACTCCAAGGTCTCAGGCTTCAAGAAGTGTGATTCGTGCTGTCAGAAAATGTCTCTGACAGACGGTCACACTTCTTGTGTCTATTGCCTGGGACCTTTGCACCTGCAGGACTCCTGTGCTGTTTGCAATGCATTCAGCCCTAGAGTCCTGCAGGAATGCAAAAATAAGCTTATTCTTCGAGGCTTGTTAAAGCCTGAAGGCCCCTCAACCCAGTCTGCGTCGGGGAAGCCTTCAAAGTCTTCCAGGCCATCGGCTCCAGCTTTTGAGCTGTCTGCTGGGAGCATTAAGGCTGCTTCGACATCGGCTCCTGCTGGAGTCGATGTTTTGAAGTCTCAAGCCGTTACCTCGACTGCGGCCGGAGCCGAGGTTGCTAAGACTCAGTCGGCTCCGATAGTCTTATCGGAGCCACCTTCAAAGAAGAGGTCGAGGTCCCCTTCCATCGGCTCCAGGATCCCCTCTTCTGTCGGAGCGGAGCCATAGGTCCCATTCCTCTCGGTCCTCCAGGCTATCCGACCATGACTTGCAAAGGGTGGTGAGTAGACTTCTCAAGTCCGAGGCACTGGCCCAAATGCTGCATAGCCCTACTCAACAGTCAGCGGCTATTCCCATCCCTGCTTCTATTCCTCCTCCGACTCCTTTGAGTTTGGAGCCGGGGCTCGTCGGAGCCGTGGCTGTCGGCGTGTCGGAGCCAATACCTTCCCTTTCGGCTCCGTCATCTGCTCCGATTTCCTTCTTGGAGGGATCTCAGTGCTGAGCTTCACTTGTCGGCTCCGAGGGGGCGAGTGGCATTGGACCCTTGTCCAACCCCATTCTCCCTCTTGGAGCGTCGGTGCTGGTGAGTTCGGCTCTGACATCGGCCTCGGAGCCATCCCTGTTAGTGCCGGGGGGGTCCTTGTCTCCTCGGAGTGGGGACCTTCGGCCTTGGCTGATCAGGGCACCTTCGAGGTCATGCGGAGCGTGCTAGACCCTGTGTCTACCCCACAGTCGGCTCTGTCAGCTCCTCCCTCTTCAGTGCCTGCGGTGGTTTCTACCCACCACCTCATAACAGACCGTAGAGAGCCAGCTCCTCAGGTTTCCCCATTGGGAATATCCTCTTCTTCCGAGGCTTCTCCTGATCCGGTAGGAGAACCCCCTCGGAAGAGACAATGCAAGAGGAAGCACATTGACTCCCCCGAGTCTATCACCTCTGACACCGACTTGGAGGAATCTGAAGGTTCCCCTCGGTCCCCCTCTGAGGATGTCTCCTTTGATGACATCCTTGAAATCCTTAAACAGAGGGGGAACTGGCCCACCCTTAACCCTTCAGAGGACGAGTCAGTCTACCTTGAGGCGTTTGGCTCTCGCCCTTCCACCTCCTGGGTGTCTCCTCCCTTTGACCCCCTCATGGATGTGGTGGCAAGGAAGGCCTGGATGGCCCCTGATTCAGTGGAACCTACCCCAAGGAGGCCGTCAAAATTTATTACTGCCCCAAAAGAGAAACAGTTTTTATCCAAAGGTGTCTCTGTTGATGCCATGGTGGTGGCCGCAGCCACTAAGAAGGAATTAGCCGATCCTTCGGTACCTGTCCATCCTCCTAATAAGGAGTCTAGGACTATGGACAGGTACGGTAAGCGGATGTTTTCCTCAGCGACCTTTGCCATGCGGACGCTGAACTACTTGTGTCACTTCACCCGTCTCCAGAGGGATTTACTCAAGGATATGGGTGAGGCCATGCAGGATCCAACAGCTGAGGGGTTCCAAGACAAAATGAACTCCCAGTTGGCAACCCTGAATTCGATTGTCAACTCCTCCATGCGGCTTATCTCATATGCGGCTGATGGGGCGAGTAGGGCCGCAGGCACAGGTGTAGCTTTACGATGCCACACCTGGATGCAGCTTTGCAATTTTGTTCAAGGTGTCCTTCACCAATTCCCCCTTTGATGGCTCAACGTTGTTTGGACCTCAGGTGAAGGATACATTGACTAGGTGCGAGCAGGAAGGTAAGACTCTCTCTGCCGTGGGAGTCCGTTTTTCTACCCCTTCCAGACCTTATCCCAAAGGTCAGAGGGGGGGAAAAATGTGGTTCCACAAACCACAAGGAGTCTCATCTGATGCACAAAATCGATTCCCCTCTAGAGGCAGAGGGGGGAACAACAATAGACACCGCCCTAGGGGCAGAGGTAGTCCATAAAACCAGGGTAGCAGAGAAACTTTCTCTGATAAACCCTTTCAGCATCCCTGAGGAGCTGCCCATGGCTGTCCACCTTTGGAGGCAGTCGGGGGAAGATTATCACTGTACCCAAAAGCCTGGCTTTCCCTCACTCAAGACAAATGGGTACAGTCGATCATATCCGAGGGTTACAAAATCCCCTTTATTCACATCCCATCCCAACCCAAAGGATCCCTTCCAGACGTTCCACCCAGTCTAAGGGAACAAGCAGCATTAGAAATATCAAAGCTGCTGTCAAAAAGAGCTATCCAACCAGTCCCAGCAGACCAGCAGGGATCCTGAATCTACTCCAAATTCTTTTTGGTACCAAAAAAAACAGGGGACTGGAGACCAATACTGGATCTCAGCAAGCTAAACAATTATGTGAAGAAAACAAAATTCCAGATGGTCACGCTACAGTCCATTCTACCCTTCTTGGGTCAGGACAATTGGATGTGCTCGACAGACCTTCAGGATGCATACTACCATATCAAAATGCACAGATGCTCCAGGAGGTTTCTCCACTTCAGGCTGGGAGCCAGTCACTACCAGTTCAGAGCCCTGCCCTTTGGTCTCACTACAGCCCCCCGAGTGTTTACCAAATGTATGGTAGTGGTCGCAGCTCACTTGAGACGTCAAGGATTCCAGGTGTTTCCATATTTGGATGACTGGCTCCTTACCGCCACCACCAGGCATCAACTGCTTCTATCCAGAGACTTCACCATCCATACTTGCCAAGCTCTAGGCATTTATAGGTGCCACCTTAGACACAGTTCATCTTTCTGCCAGACTAACAGAGCAAAGAGTATTAGATATCCGCAAACAAGTTTACCTTCTACTTCAATGCAACAAGATCAAAGCCAGGGTAGTATTGAAGGTATTAGGACTCATGGCAGCTACTATTACACTTCTCCCCTTAGCTCGTTTTCACATGCGGATCCTCCAGTGGATGCTGTTTTCTCAATGGTCCTTCCAACAGCTCCCGATGTCTCACATCATCCTACTAACCCAATCATGCAAGAATCACCTGTCTTGGTGGATCACATCACCTCAGGTTCTCCAGGGCAGGCCCTTCATTCCCCCCCCCCCAATCGCCACGGTGATGACGGATGCCTCCCTGATCGGGTGGGGGGCATTATCAGGGCAGGACAGTCCAGGGCACGTGGCAATCTTTCGAGTGCCACTTGCACATAAATGTCTTAGAGATGAGAGCAGTGCTTTTAGCATTGCAAGCCCTTCAGGACTCTCTTCCCACGGGGACTATTGCAATTCAGACGGACAACATGTCCGTAGTGTGGTACATCAACAAACAGGGCGGAACCAAGTCCTACCCCTTATGTCGAGAGGCACTCAGACTTTGGCAGTGGGTGATTTCTTCTCAGTGTTTTCTGATAGCAACGCACATTCCTGGGAAGTCCAATGTGATTGCGGACAAGTTGAGCAGGGCTATTCTCATGCCTCACGAGTGGTCTCTAAAAAAATCAGTGCTGGAAGAAGTCTTTCAAAGATGGGGCCGGCCTTGCTGCGATCTTTTTGCTACTCCCCAAAACAGCAAGTGTCACGACTTCTTCACCCTCTTCCCTTTACCAGGCCAACCCACCAGAGACGCTCTAGTCCACGATTGGCCCCGAGGACTTCTGTATGCTCCCCCCCCTTTCCACTGATCTCTCAATTAATTCAGAAAGCTATCATCTCGAGAGTCACCATGATCCTCATTGCCCCTTACTGGCCTCGAAAGATATGGTTTCTGTTCCTCCACCATTACCTCTTGGAGCAGCCTTGGCATCTGGACCCAGTGCCAGATCTTTTGACCCACCAGTCAGGCCAGCTGCACCACCCCCTCCAATCTCTCAACCTCACAGTGTGGTTTCTCTGATTCCTACCCTAGCCAGGCTTCCCTTAATCTCTCATTCGGTCCGTAACATCTTGATAGCCTCTCAGAAGTCTTCTACCAGAAGGATTTACAATAGTAAGTGGAAGCGTTTTTCCTTCTGGGCAGCATCAAAAAATATAGACCCCTTCACTGCACCTATCCAGTCTATCCTAGACTTCCTGGCAGAGCTCTTTCATTTAGGCTCTTCCTCATCTACCATTAGAGTACAACTAGCTGCTATATCTAACTTTCATGTAGGTGTCTCGGACTCCAGTATCATGTCCCATAAACTCTGCAAAGCCTTTCTAAGAGGTGTCTTTTTGCTCAAACCCCCAATCAAAGATCCCCCACCTCAGTGGGACTTGAATTTGGTCCTAGCATCCTTGATTCTCCCCCCCTTCAAACCTGCAGCTTCATGCCCTCTTAAGTTGCTCTCATGGAAAACACTTTTTCTAGTAGCCATAACATCAGCTAGAAGGGTATCTGAACTTCATGCTCTTTGCAGTCATCCTCCTTAGTTTTCCATAAAGACAGGGTGTCCCTCCGGACTAATCCATCCTTCTTGCCTAAGGTTTCATCTGAGGCAAACCTAAACCAGATGATTGATCTCCCCGTCTTCTTCCCTGATTATTCCAACAGGTCGGAACAAAAGTTACATTTTCTAGATGTTCATCGCCAACTTCGATATTATTTAGACAGGACTAAACAGTTCAGGAAATCTGATCAGCTCTTCCTGTCTTATGCGGAAGGGAAATTGGGCCTTCCAGTTACTAAAGTGTCCCTTTCAAGATGGCTTACCTCTATAATTACCTTCATCTATGAAATCAGACATCAAAAACTGCCTACAAGACCTAGAGCTCATTCAACTAGGGCATTAGCTACATCTGTAGCTTTTCAGGACAGGCTACCAATAGATTCCATTTGTGCAGCAGCCACATGGGCTTCTCCTCATACCTTTATCTCACATTACAAATTGGATATGGCCTCCAGAAACTGTGCCAACTTTGGTTCCACTGTTCTCAAGAGTCTGTTTCGATAGGCCACCCGGGGTAAGGTGCTAGGGACGCGATCCCATCCAGCAAGAATGAAGGCAAGATTGACAACTTAACATTGAGAAGTTATGTACCTACCATAACGTTCCATGTTAGTTGTCTTCTTCTCGCCTTCTTTCTTGCGTCCCACCCTCCTTCCCCCTAGCCTGGGCAGACCGATAGGAATTGTTGGGATCTTCCATTGGGGTTTTCCTTCCCACATGTTCTACCACCTCTATTCTCCCTTTTATGTTTGTGGTAGCTTACCTACAGGTTTATATATAGAGGTGGGTTCCCTTTCTCTCTTCTCCATACTATGGAGACCAGAACTGCTTGGTTTTAGCTATCAAACGAGATCTGAGTAGTTACCGCCTAGCATTGTGGGATATAAGGGAGCCTCGAGCCAGTGGAATAAGCTCTCGAGATTTAGTATTGGCCGAGTCAGAGCCGAGGATCGGCTCCAAACCCATCCAGCAAGAAAGAAGGCGAGAAGAAGACAACTAACATGGAACGTTATGGTAGGTACATAACTTCTCATTTTTGGATATTCTTTTTTTTTTTTGGCCTCTACTTCGGATTTATCATTTGGTTGTTCTACGTTTATCTTCTTCTGCAAAATCATAATATATTGACTATAGTGCTGACATAGCTGGTTTTACTCAGGAGGTGTTCCCACTGCTGCTGGGGTACTCTTGCTCATGAGACCCTCAATTTAATGAAAGTTATGTATGTTTTTCCTTAAAACTTTGTCAAAACAAGAAAGGGATACGTCTTTCTGCAATGATAGTGATAGTCTCATTTTAGTGGTCTGTGGTTTCTGAAATGTGTTTGATTAGTTTTATCAGACAATAGTAGAATGTTCAAGGAAGTTATCAATCTTCTTTAATCATAAGTTACAGACGAGAAGGAAAGCAGCTTTGGGAGTGATTTAATCAACAATTTTAGTTGAATTTATTGGTTTTTGTTCTTTGTCAGTAACTAGCTGGATGTTGTGGGGTTCTATATGCTGTAAAAGTAATCAGTTTACTGCAATGCCATGCTTCACTGCACTTCCTGTTGCCAACTTGTTCATTTAGTAAGCAGAAATTAAAGTAAAATAAAAGCAGAACAGTCTGTGTCTCATCTATTACTTCATGGAGGCAGTATTAGCCTTTAGTTTAAAATGTGAGACTGATGCTTCTTTTCTTCTGTAATCATGAATAAGTGCACTAGTACAAAAGAAAAACAAGTTTTGCCTTGTAAGTTTATAAACCAGCCTAAATTGTGACATTGTATGACTATTGTCTGCAGAATGGCAGTGAAGTTACGGGTGATGAACTGGTTGAATACTGACCTAAATGTGGCCATGTTTCTGTTTAAATAGAAGATGACCCTGTATTTGGAAAATGTAGAGATTACTGATGGAGTTAAAACAGGAAAATATGCAGAGGTATTGGGAAGGAAGACCTAAGACATCTAAATGCAAGTGGGCATACACATGAGGAAAAATGTACATCTGCAGCCTTTAAAGATAAGTTAAGACTAAATACTGACTTCAGGATACACACTAGATTTTTTTTTGTTCAAATAATTTTATTGAAAGAATTTTTTACAAACAATAGTTAATGGATTTTGTAAATCAAATATTTAAGTTAAGTAACTATTTACAAATGTACATATGCCTCAAGTCAGTTGTATATAAGAAGTACAAATCATCATTGCATATACAGACGCTATACAATATTAAACAAACAGTTGGACAAATAAATGATGATTCCTTGTGACTTCTCTTTTTATGTAGGTTAATTTGTGACCATCTTGAGTGTCTCAGTTAGGGAGAGAACTTTCTCCCAAGGATTGTTGGTCCATTTCCTAGGAAAGATTCTCATTTCTTTAACTTTGATTTCTAACAAAGCTACCTCTTTCAATAGAGTTAGAAAATCCTCGAAAGTTGAACTGATAGTTGAGTTCCATTTCCTTGTGATACATTTTTTTGATACTGCCATTATAGTCCAAAGAAGATACCGGTCTTTCCTTTTCATTGCAGTGGCTTCATATATATTCAGGAGAATTAATAAATTTGATAAAATAAAGAATCAGTATACATGGCTTGCAAAAATTCACCAATATCTTC